>NC_057807.1:122184620-122484620 GCF_018294505.1 Triticum aestivum | reverse complement strand
CAGCAAGCCTAAGATGGAATTACTCACGCATGGCGGCGAGCATCATGAAATTGGTGATGGAGGATGGTTGATGATGACGACGGCGACGAATCTCCCTCTCTAGAGCCCTGAACGGACTCCAGATCAGCCCTCCCGAGAGATATTAGGGCTTGGCGGCGGCTCCGTATTGTAAAACACGATGAAACTTTCTCTCTGATTTTTTTCTCCCCGAACGTGAATATATGGAGGTTGAGTTGAGGTCAGTGGAGGTCCAGGGGCCCACGAGACAGGGGGTCGCGCCCAGGGGGAGGGGGCACGCCCCCCACCCTCGTGGACAGGGTGTGGCCCCTGGTCTTGATTCTTTTGCCAGTATTTTTTATATTTTTCAAAAAGTGCCTTCGTGGATTTTCAGGACATTTCGAGAACTTTTCTTTTCTACACATAAAACAACATCATGGCAGTTCTGCTGAAAACAACGTCAGTTCGGGTTAGTTTCATTCAAATCATGCAAGTTAGAGTCCAAAACAAGGGCAAAAGTGTTTGGAAAAGTAGATACATTGGAGACGTATCATTATGGACCTCAAATAACAAATCAATAAGCTCGAGGAGGAGAATCGTATCCTGAAGGGCATCATTGCCAAGAAGATCATAACGCCAACCCTGAAGAAGGAGACATAATCACATGGGTATGGGCACTCCCCTTGGCAACTACCAAGCTTGGGGGAGGTGCCCCGGTATCGTATCACTATCACACTCCTATCTTTACCGTTTTATTTAGTTTGATCCCTTTAGTAGTATCTTGATCTAGTAGATTGAAGTTTTGATATCAAGTAGTTTTGAGTTTTGCTTTGTGATCTCTTTATATAATCGAGTCCGTGAGCTATCTATAATAAAGATTAGTGTTGAGTCAAGGGCTTTGCTATGTTGCTATGATCTTGAGAAAGTAGAAAAAAAAGAGTTCATATTGATCTTGTGGTTAGTGATGACTTCACACATAGAGAGTATGAGGCATAAAAGTTGTTGAGAGTTGATAAACGTAGTTTTGGTCATCGTTGCAATTAATAGGAAGTGATAAGAAAAGAGAGGTTCACATAAAAATATATTATCTTGGACATCTTTTATGATTGGGAGCACTCATTAAGTATGACATGCTAAAAGAGTTGACGTTGGACAAGGAAGACAACGTAATGGTTTGTGTTTTCTCACATCTCAGTTAAAGTATATTGTCATTGACCTTCCAAACATGTTGAGCTTGCCTTTCCCCCTCAAGCTAGCCAATTTCCTTGCACCAAGTAGAGATACTACTTGTGCTTCCAAATATCCTTAAACCCAGTTTTGCCATGAGAGTCCACCATACCTACCATGGATTGAGTAAGATCCTTCAAGTAAGTTGTCATGTTGAAAGCAATAAAAATTCCTATCTAAATATGTATGACTCATTAGTGCAGAGAAAATAAGCTTTATACGATCTTGTTGTGGAAGTAATAAAAGCGACAGACTGCATAATAAAGGTCCACATACAAGGGGCAATATAAAGTGACGTTCTTTTGCATTAAGATTTTGTGCATCCAACCCTAAACGCACATGACAACCTCTGCTTCCCTCTGCAAAGGGCCTATCTTTTACTTCATGTTTTTACTTTATGCTTGAGTCAAGGTGATCTTCACCTTTCCCTTTTTCATTTTATCCTTTGGCAAGCTCCCTGTGTTTGAAAGATCATGATATATATATATATATATCCAATTGGATGTAAGTTAGCATGGGTTATTATTGTTGACATGACCTAAAGGTGAATACGTTGGGAGGCAACACAATAAGCCCCTATCTTTCTCAGTGTCCGGCTGAAACTCCATAACCAGAAGTATTGCATAGTGTTAGCAATTGTAGAAGACTACATGATAGTTGAGTGTGTGGACTTGCTGAAAAGCTATATTCTTGACTCTTTCTGATGTTATGATAAATTGCAATTGCTTCAATGACTGAGATTATAGTTTGTTAGTTCTCAATGAAGTTTCTAAACCATACTTGACATTGTGGATTGATTGTTACTTGAGTATAAGAAATCATATGATAAAATCTATATATGTTGCTATTATAAGAATGATCATGATGCCCTCATGTCTGTATTTTGTTTTTATCGACACCTCTATCTCTAAACATGTGGACATATTTTTCGATTTTGGCTTCCGCTTGAGGACAAGCGAGGTCTAAGCTTGGGGGAGTTGATACGTCCATTTTGCATCATGCTTTTATATCAATGTTTATTGCATTATGGGCTGTTATTACACATTATATCTCAATACTTATGGCTATTCTCTCTTATTTTACAAGGTTTACCATGAAGAGGGGGAACGCCGGCAGTTGGAATTCTGGCTGGAAAAGGAGCAAACATTGGAAACCTATTCTGCACTGCTCCAAAAATCCTGAAACTCCACGAAACTTATTTGCTCCAAAAATCATATGTTCAGATCCTTAATGCATATTATTACTCCTCTGATTATGAACATGAATATGCTTTGTGAGTAGTTATGTTTGTTCCTGAGGACATGGGTGAAGTCCTTCTATTAGTAGTCATGTGAATTTGGTATTCATTCGATATTTTGATGAGATGTATGTTGTCTTTTCCTCTAGTGGTGTTAGGTGAACGTCGACTACATGACACATCACCATTATTTGGGCCTAGAGGAAGGCATTGGGAAGTAATAAGTAGATGATGGGTTGCTAGAGTGACAGAAGCTTAAACCCTAGTTTATGCGTTGCTTCGTTAGGGGCTGATTTGGATCCATATGTTTAATGTTGTGGTTAGGTTTACCTTAATACTTCTTTTGTAGTTGCGGACGCTTGCAATTGGGGTTAATCATAAGTGGGATGCTTGTCCAAGTAAGGGCAGTACCCAAGCACCGGTCCACCCACATATCAAATTGTCAAAGTACCGAATGCGAATCATATGAACGTGATGAAAACTAGCTTGACGATAATTCCCATGTGTCCTCGGGAGCTCCTTCCTCATTATAAGAAATTGTCCAGGCTTATCCTTTGCTACATAAGGATTGGGCCACCTTGCTGCACTTTATTTACTTTCATTGCTTGTTACTCGTTACAATTTATCTTAACACAAAACTATCTTTCAGCTACAATTTCAGTGCTTGCAAAGAAAACCTTACTGAAAACCGCTTATCATTTCCTTCTGCTCCTCGTTGGGTTCGACACTCTTACTTATCGAAAGGACTACGATAGATCCCCTACACTTGTGGGTCATCACCTACACACATGTATTAGCCTTACAAATCGTTTGCGATCTGCTGTGTATCACCGACGGTTCCGCTATGATTGACGTATGCTTTTGGATGTGGATCACACACACACACTCATTTAGTTGAACCGTGTGCGGAGCAATTGCCGGGTTAAAACAAAAATATCCCATTTTGAATCAGCATGCAAAAAGCAAATTCACTGCAATATTCAATTGAACAAATAAACAAAAATGTCCCATTTTGAATCGGCACGCAAAAAGCAAATTTGCCACAATATTCAATTGAACAAATAAACAAAAATATCCCATTTTGAATCAGCATGCAAAAAGCAAATTCGCCACAATATTCAGTTGAACAAATAGTGTCCACAGGAAGAACATTCATCAGATTTCGCAACAAATGCAATTGAACATACGGTAGCTAAATTCCAATGATTTGTCCACACATATATGCATTACATATTTAATCATAGTGTACGAAATACGAAGGCCTCATCAGATGGAAAACAATGGACACATGCGTATATGTTTAGCGGCTAACTCTTACTCAATATTTCAGGAGAACACATGTTGAAATCTTCTTTATCACCGGTGGGATTGATGTAGTGATTCAGGAAGAAGTGGCTGATAAATCTCTGAACCATCAGCAATTCACTAGACGGGAGTCGTTCAGGGGTCCTCGGTTCTAAGATGAGCTGCAGTATTTTTAAGATTAGAATGTTCCATATGAGTGGAGTAGAAGATATTAATTAAGATAGACTTACTGGTACTAAATCGCGAGGATCGTCACAACTATCGGCAGATTTGCAGATGAAGATCATGTGCTTGCAACCGTAGTATCCACAAAGGTTGGTCCCTGCTTCTTGCTGAGGACACTGAAATTTTTTGTACAGAATTAGTCATGTATTTGTCCTATTAGGAACAACCTAACCGGTGTTAGATGTATTTTTTTTCTTTGGACAAAATAAAAAGAGGTTTATTTAGAAGCTTGAACATTTGACTAGCGTAAGAAAAGGTATTTGCAGACTGTTGGATAAATTTTCCAAAAATAACGGATTTCGGTGTGTTACCGGAGAAACGATCTCGTGCTACAGAGGTAGTTCCCTCTTGAACAGGTTCCCTGGTTTAGTTTTCGACAATGCGAGCACACTGCAAATGAAGATGAATTTTTAAAACATCAATTATTCAACCAGATATGAATGCAAATTAATTTCAACTTGATAGAATTCAATACCTATCCATGAATTGCTGAAGATGCGTCAGATCCTGAGCGTTTGTTGACTCTCTGAGAGAATCAATGTAGTAAACTGTGTTCTTGTTTGGAACAATGAATACCGATATCCAGTGACGGCTACATATTAAAAAAGCCATGAACTTATGAATTATGTCAAAATCTAAAAGACAATCAGTGTATGCGTGGTTGTCTACTTGACTTACCGTTCATGATATGGCCAGAGAAATGATTCTGCATGGGACGTGTTTTCGAAGAGAGGGACGACTGTGTTAACGGCCCAGCCCCATATGTCCTTACCATGTAATGTTGTGCCATTTGCTAATTATGGATCTATGAAATACACTCTCCTTTTTTCTTCTCTGCGCGTTCAATCCCCTGAGAGGAATAAAATGCAATTAGTTGTTTATCATTTACAACCTTATATGGAGAAGTTGATCAGAGTTTGTTAAGTACATACAAAATCAGGCATCTAACAAGAGTGGCATCGAGCTCGTTGAAGTTGAAGAAGAGATGTAAGTCCTCAAAACTCACGTTGATGGAACCACCATCGTGTCAGAAATGATCTCTGTTGTAGTGAACTAGCAAACCATGATGACCTGCTGACATTAGATCCATGCAATATTCATGTAATTCGCGGCAACTGGAGCTGCACTCATCAAAGTATTCACCAAAAAGAAACGGCTGGCCATGGACGTAATTGTGTGCTTCAAGTACGTCTGCTTTACTTTTAGCAAGCAACAAATCTACTTCTTCATCACCCATGCCATCAGAAATAATATTACTCCCCGATTCGAAACTCCTACTGTTAATTTGGTTCTGGGCGATGAGTGCTTTAAGTAAGAGGCAATCATTCTCTTTCCTCTTTACTCCCGCGCTGCACTTTTTCACGGGTGTAGCCTTTTGGCCACTTCCTTCTTGGTACTTGAAGCATTTCTGGATGAATGTCTGGTTGGCTATGATACGTCTCCAATGTATCTATAATTTTTGATTGTTCCATGCTATTATATTACCTCTTTTGGATGTTTAATGGGCTTTACTAAGCACTTTTATATTATTTTTGGGACTAACCTATTAACCAGAGGCCCAGTCCAAATTGCTATTTTTTGCCTATTTCAGTGTTTAGCAGAAAAGGAATATCAAACGGAGTCCAAACGGAATGAAACCTTCGGGAGAGTTATTTTTGGAACAAACGCAATCCAGGAGACTTGGAGTGGACGTTAAGAAAGAAACAAGGCGGCCACGAGGCAGGGAGGCGCGCCCAGGGGGTAGGTGCGCCCCCACCCTCGTGGGCCCCTCGTGGCTCCCCTGACCGACTTCCTTCGCCTATATATACTCTTATACCCTGAAAACATCCAGGAGCACCACGAAACCCTATTTCCACCGCCGCAACCTTCTGTACCCGTGAGATCCATCTTGGGGACTTTTCTGGTGCTCCGCCGGATGGGTAATCAATCACGGAGGGCTTCTAAATCAACACCATAGCCTCTCCATGAAGTGTGAGTAGTTTACCACAGACCTTCGTGTCCATAGTTATTAGCTAGATGGCTTCTTCTCTCTCTTTGGATCACAATACAAAGTTCTCCTTGATCTTCTTGGAGATCTATTCGATGTAATTCTTTTTGCGGTGTGTTTGTCGAGATCCGATGAATTGTGGGTTTATGATCAAGATTATCTATGAACAATATTTGAATCTCCTCTGAATTCTTTTATGTATGATTTGTTATCTGTGCAAGTCTGTTCGAATTATCAATTTGGTTTGGCCTACTAGATTGATCTTTCTTTGGAAGAAGTGCTTAGCTTTGGGTTCAATCTTGCGGTGTCCTTTCCCAGTGACAGTAGGGGCAACAAGGCACATATTGTATTGTTGCCATCGAGGATAAAAAGATGGGGTTTATATCATATTGCTTGAGTTTATCCCTCTACATCATGTCATGTTGCCTAATGCGTTACTCTGCTCTTATGAACTTAATACTCTAGATGCATGCTGGATAGCGGTCGATGTGTGGAGTAATAGTAGTAGATGCGGAATCGTTTCAATCTACTTGTCGCGGACGTGATGCCTATATACATGATCATGCCTAGATATTCTCATAACTATGCACTTTTCTATCAATTGCTCGACAGTAATTTGTTCACCCACCATAATACTTATGCTATCTTGAGAGAAGCCACTAGTGAAACCTATGGCCCCCGGGTCTATTTTCCATCATATAAGTTTCTGATCTATTTTGTTTTGCAATCTTTACTTTCCAATCTATATCATAAAAATACCAAAAATATTTATCTTATTATCTCTATCAGATCTCACTTTTGCAAGTGGCTGTGAAGGGATTGACAACCCCTTTATCGCATTGGTTGCAAGGTTCTTATTTGTTTGTGCAGGTACGAGGGATTTGCATGTAGCCTCCTACTGGGTTGATACCTTGGTTCTCAAAAACTGAGGGAAATACTTATGCTACTTTGCTGCATCACCCTTTCCTCTTCAAGGGAAAACCAACACATGCTCAGGAGGTAGCAAGAAGGTTTTCTGGCGCCGTTGCTGGGGAGGTCTACGCACAAGTCAAGAAATACCAAGTAACCATCACAAACTCTTATCCCTCGCATTACATTATTTGCCATTTGCCTCTCGTTTACCTCTCCCCCACTTCACCCTTGCCGTTTTATCTCTTTTTTCCGTTCGCCTCTTTTTCTCTTGCTTCTTGTGTGCCTGTTTGCCCTGATGGCCTTGCCTAAAAACGTTGATCCTCACCGTAGAAGGTTGGAAGAAATTGAAAACAACGTTAGAAGCTTTATGACTTTACAATTTGAGCATAATAATTTATTTAGGAATGAGTTTAAAGAACAAAAAAGCTTGATGGAATACATGAATAAAGAGCTTGATGATATGTCTAATGTATTTTATGGTTTGAAATCTCAGTTTGCTCATCTTGAAAACTCAATAGCCCAAATTTCGGATAAGCAGGCCACCTTAGTTAATAAGATGGCCGCCAAACCAGAAGGGTTAGAAGGAAATAATGATGAAGATCTAAAAGTGATTGATGTGTCTCCTATTAAATATTTGTTTTGCAATATGAATCTTGATAATGATGGGGCTGGAGATGAGTCAACTTTAGTTAAGAGGCGTCCCAATGATTTGGAGTTTTTAGATCTTGATGCAAAAATTGGAGAGGTCAAAACTTTAAATAGCAATGAACCCACTATTTTGGATTTCAAGGAATTTAATTATGATAATTGTTCTTTAATATATTGTATTTCCTTGTTGCAATCCATGTTAAATTCTCCTCATGCTTATAGTCAAAATAAAGCTTTTACTAAACATATCGTTAATGCTTCAATGCAATCCTATGAAGAAAAACTTGAATTAGAAGTTTCTATCCCTAGAAAACTTTATGGTGAGTGGGAACCTACTATTAAAATTAAACTTAAAGATCATGAATGCTATGCTTTGTATGATTTGGGTGCTAGTGTTTCCACGATTCCAAAAACTTCATGTGATGTGCTAGGTTTCCGTGAATTTGATGATTGCTCTTTAAACTTGCACCTTGCGGATCCACCATTAAGAAACCTATGGGAAGGATTAATGATGTTCTTATTGTTGCAAATAGGAATTATGTGCCCGTAGATTTTATTGTTCTTGATATAGATTGCAATCTTTCATGTCCTATTATTCTTGATAGACCTTTCCTTAGAACGATTGGTGCAATTATTGATATGAAAGAAGGAAATATTAGATTCCAATTTCCATTAAGGAAAGGCATGGAACACTTTCCTAGGAAGAAAATCAAATTACCTTATGAATCTATTATGAGAGCCACCTATGAATTGAATACCAAAGATGGCAATACTTAGATCTATTCTCGCTTTTATGCCTAGCTAGGGGCGTTAAACGATAGCGCTTGTTGGGAGGCAACCCAATTTTATTTTTGTTCTTTACTTTTTGTTCCTGTTTAGTAATAAATAATCCATCAAGATTCTGTTTAGATGTGGTTTTATGTTTTAATTAGGGTTTGTGCCAAGTAGAACCTATAGGATCATCTTGGGTGATAGTTAATTTGATCTTGCTGAAAAACAGAAACTTTTGCACGCACGAGAATAAATTTAATAAATCACAGAAACATGCTTTTCAGGTAATTCTTTTTGAAGAAGATTAATAGACAAATTGCTAGGACTTCCTAGTTTGGTAGAATTTTTGGGGTTCCAGAAGTATTCAAAAGTTACAGATTACTACAGACTGTTCTATTTTTGACAGATTCTGTTTTTCGTGTGTTGTTTGCTTATTTTGATGAATCTATGGCTAGTATCGGGGGGTATGAAACATAGAGAAGTTGTAATATAGTAGGTTTAACACCAATATAAATAAAGAATGAATTCATTACAGTACCTTAAAGTGGTGGTTTGTTTTCTTGCACTAATAGAGCTTACGAGTTTTCTGTTGAGTTTTGTGTTGTGAAGTTTCCAAGTTTTGGGTAAAAATTTGATGGATTATGGAATAAGGAGTGGCAAAAGCCTAAGCTTGGGGATGCCCAAGGCACCCCTAGATAAAATTCAAGTACAATCAAAAGCCTAAGCTTGGGGATGCCCCGGAAGTCATCCCCTCTTTCGTCTTCGTCCATCGGTAACTTTAGTTGATGCTATATTTTTATTCACCACATGATATGTGTTTTGCTTGGAGCGTATTGTATGATATGAGTCTTTGATTTTTAGTTTACCACAATCATCCTTTCTGTACACACCCTTTGGGAGAGACACACATGAATCGGAATTTATTAGAATACTCTATGTGCTTCACTTATATCTTTTGAGCTAAACAATTTTGCTCTAGTGCTTCACTTATATCTTTTTAGAGCACGGTGGTGGTTTTATTTTGAAGAAATATATGAGCTCTCATGCTTCACTTATATTATTTTGAGAGTCTTTTAGCACAGCATGGTAATTTGCTTGGGTTATAAAATTAGTCCTAATATGATGGGCATCCAAGTTGGGTATAATAAAAACTTTCATATAGAGTGCATTGAATAATATGATCAATTTGATATTTGATAATTGTTTTGAGATATAAAGGTGGTAATGTTAGAGTCACGCTAGTTGGGTAATTATGAAATTGAGAAATACTTGTGTTAAAGTTGGCAAGTCCCGTAGCATGCACGTATGGTGAACGTTGTGTGACAAATTTGAAGCATGGGGTGTTCTTTGATTGCCTTCCTTATGAGTGGAGGTCGGGATCGCGCGATGGTTAACTCCTACCAACCCTTCCCCTAGGAGCATGCATAGTAGTACTTTGCTTCGAGGGCTAATAAAATTTTGCAATAAGTATATGAGTTCTTTATGACTAATGTGAGTCCATGGATTATACTCACTCTTACCCTTCCGCAATTTGCTAGCCTCTACGGTACCGTGCATTGCCCTTTCTCACCTTGAGAGCTGGTGCAAACTTCGCCGGTGCATCCAAACCCCATGATACGATACGCTCTATCACACATAAACCTCCTTATATCTTTCTCAAAACAGCCATACCTACCTATTATGGCATTTCCATAGCCATTCCGAGATATATTGCCATGCAACTTTCCACCGTTCCGTTTATTATGACACACTCCATCATTGTCATATTGCTTTTGCATGATCATGTAGTTGACATCGTATTTGTGGCAAATCCACCTTTATAATTCTTTCATACATGTCACCCTTGATTCATTGCATATCCCGGTACACCGCTGGAGGCATTTACATAGAGTCATATTTTGTTCTAAGTATTGAGTTGTAATTCTTGAGTTGTAAATAAATAGAAGTGTGATGATTTCCATTATTAGAGCATTGTCCCATGTGAAGAAAGGATGATGGAGACTATGATTCCCCCACAAGTCGGGATGAGACTCCGAACTTTATGAAAAATAAAAGAGGCCAAAGAAGCCCAAATAAAAAAGAGAGGCCAAAGAAGCCCAAATAAAAAAAGAGAAAACAAATGAGAGAAAAAGAGAGAAGGGACAATGTTACTATCCTTTTCCACACTTGTGCTTCAAAGTAGCACCATGATCTTCATGATAGAGTGTCTCCTATGTTGTCACTTTCATATACTAGTGGGAATTTTTCATTATAGAACTTGGCTTGTATATTCCAATGACGGGCTTCCCCAAAATGCCCTAGGTCTTCGTGAGCAAGCAAGTTGGATGCACACCCACTTAGTTTATTTTTTATTAGCTTTCATACATTTATAGCTCTAGTGCATCCATTGCATGGCAATCCCTACTCCTCGTATTGACATCAATTGATGGGCATCTCCATAGCCCGTTGATTAGCCGCGTCAATATGAGACTTTCTCCTTTTTTGTTTTCTCACATAATCCATATCATCATACTCTACTCCACCCATAGTGCTATGTCCATGGCTTACGCTCATGTATTGCGTGAGGGTTGAAAAGGCTGAAGCGCGTTAAAAAGTATGAACCAATTGCTTGGCTGAAACCGGGGTTGTGCATGATGGGAGAATTTTGTGTGACAAAAATGAAGCATGGCCTAACTATATGATTGTGTAGGGATAAGCTTTCTTTGGCTATGTTATTTTGATAAGACATGATTACTTTGTTAGTATTCTTGAAGTATTACTATTTTTATGTCAATATTAAACTTTTATCTTGAATCTTCTGGATCTGAACATTCATGCCACAATAAAGAAAATTACATTGAGAAATATGCTAGGTAGGATTCCACATCAAAAATTCTGTTTTTATCATTTACCTACTCGAGGACGAGCAGGAATTAAGCTTGGGGATGCTTGATACGTCTCCAACCTATCTATAATTTTTGATTGTTCCATGCTATTATATTACCTCTTTTGGATGTTTAATGGGCTTTACTAAGCACTTTTATATTATTTTTGGGGCAAACCTATTAACCAGAGGCCCAGTCCAAATTGCTGTTTTTTGCTTATTTCAGTGTTTAGTAGAAAAGGAATATCAAACGGAGTCCAAACGGAATGAAACCTTCGGGAGAGTTATTTTTCGAACAAACGCAATCCAGGTGACTTGGAGTGGACGTCAAGAAAGAAACGAGGCGGCCACGAGGCAGGGAGGCACGCCCAGGGGGGGTAGGCGGGCCCCCCACCCTCGTGGGCCCCTCGTGGCTCCCCTGACCGACTTCCTTCGCCTATATATACTCTTATGCCCTGAAAACATCCAGGAGCACCACGAAACCCTATTTCCACCGCTGCAACCTTCTATACCCGTGAGATCCCATCTTGGGGCCTTTTCCGACGCTCTGCCGGAGGGGGAATCGATCACGAAGGGCTTCTACATCAACACCATAGCATCTCAGGTGAAGTGTGAGTAGTTTACCACAGACCTTCGTGTCCATAGTTATTAGCTAGATCGCTTCTTCTCTCTCTTTGGATCTCAATACAAAGTTCTCCTTGATCTTCTTGGAGATCTATTCGATGTAATTCTTTTTGCGGTGTGTTTATCAAGATCTAATGAATTGTGGGTTTATGATCAAGATTATTTATGAACAATATTTGAATCTTCTCTGAATTCTTTTATGTATGATTTGTTATCTTTGCAAGTCTCTTCGAATTATCAGTTTGGTTTGGCCTACTAGATTGATCTTTCTTGCAATAGAAGAAGTGCTTAGCTTAGCTTTGGGTTCAATCTTGCGGTGTCCTTTCCCAGTGACAGCAGGGGCAGCAAGGCACATATTGTATTGTTGCCATCATGGATAAAAAGATGGGGTTTATATCATATTGCTTGAGTTTATCCCTCTACATCATGTCATCTTGCCTAATGCGTCACTCTGTTCTTATGAACTTAATACTCTAGATGCATGTTGGATAGCGGTTGATGTGTGGAGTAATAGTAGTAGATGCAGAATCGTTTCGATCTACTTGTCGCGGACGTGATGCCTATATACATGATCATGCCTAGATATTCTCATAACTATGCACTTTTCTATCAATTGCTCGACAGTAATTTGTTCACCCACCGTAAGACTTATGCTATCTTGAGAGAAGCCACTAGTTAAACCTATGGCCCCCGGGTCTATTTTCCATCATATAAGTTTCCGATCTATTTTATTTTGCAATCTTTACTTTCCAATCTATATCATAAAAATACCAAAAATATTTATCTTATTATCTCTATCAGATCTCACTTTTGCAAGTGATCGTGAAGGGATTGACAACCCCTTTATCGCGTTGGTTGCAAGGTTCTTATTTGTTTGTGCAGGTACAAGGGATTTGCATGTAGCCTCCTACTGGATTGATACCTTGGTTCTCAAAAACAGAGGGAAATACTTATGCTACTTTGCTGCATCACCCTTTCCTATTCAAGGGGAAACCAATGCATGCTTAAGAGGTAGCAGGCTGCAAGGTAGACTGCCGAGCAGACGGTGAAGCTTTGACAGACTGCTTAGCAGACGGTTTATCTATGCCGGACCGCTGAGCTGGTGGTGCTGCTGTGATGGACTGCTGGGCTGTAGGAGCAGAGGCATCGGAATTCTGACCATGCGTTGAAGCTATGTCAGGTTTCTGGGCAGGTGGCGCCAACTTGTCGGTGTGCTGAGGAGGCCATGCCAATGCGTTGGTTTGCTGAGCAGGAAGTGCTAACGCATTTGTATGCTGATCATGCGACTGCGTACCAACGGACTGATGATCAGTCGGTTCTGGACCTACAGACTGCTTAGCAGGCAGTTCTGAAGCATCAGACTACTTAGCAGTCCGTTCCACCAGGTTGGTCTGCTGAGCATGTGCTGCAGCTGGGTCTCCCCCTGCTGCTTCAGCGACCGGCGTCTGAACCGGTGGTGTGTCTTCAGCACTTGTAGGCCTTTCCACTGGCTGCTTTGGGGCGGAGGAGGACATGGCTTGTACGCCACAAAGTCGGGTTGGCTGATCACAGGTTAATGCATCAGCCGTCAGATTACGAGTATTAGGTTCTTTGGGGGAAGCACGCGAGAGCTGTTGTGGCAAGGAGAGCGTCACCGGTTGAGGGGCGACATTGGTTGCTCTTGGCGGGGCTTCAGGGATCTCATCGATGAACTCTATTTCCTTTCGTGGCCACTGGATGTGATGTAGTAGTGTTTCTCCCAAGGTCCTTTGCTCATAAAAGTCTCCTAGGACATTCTTCAGGGCAAAGTCATTGAATCCAGGCTTTACTTCAGTCACGTAGAATTTCACACAACCCGGCTTCAATGTCTCATTGTCCAACAAGAAGCAATCTTCCAAGAAGGGTGGGAAAACCCAGGATGTTGCACATTTTAATGTACCTTCATAATGTGTAAGCACACCCTTCAGTCTGTCTTTCATTCCAAATATATCAGATATAGCATCATCATGTGCAGCTGCAGTCTCAGTGTCACTGGGGTCAGCTGATGCACAACTACTCTTGTGTGTTGTTGTCGCGCAATAAGAAGCATCCTCCATGCCCGCCTCCCCTCCCATCTGTTGGCTATCTTTCAGTGTTAGAGTCTTCTGCATCATCATTGACTCCTCAATATCCTTTCGAACAGCTGGATACATGTGCTTTCTCAACCTTTCATACAATGCATTCTGCTTCATTTCACTCCTCGCTTTTTACATGCTGAGCCTCTCTTCTTTGCTGAGTGTGAAAGCCCTCTTGTGCGGGACATTAACACCTATACCCCTTGCACGGCTAGGAGGCTCTCTTGTTTCTAGAGCAATGGACAAAATGTCACATGGCGCTAAGTTCCTGTAGAACCTTTTAGGGATCTTCGAAGCCTCTAACATCACTCGATACAGTTCTTCATCATGTGAGTTTTTAAATTAATAAGTTCCGTCATCACGCCTCCTTGCACGTGCCCACAAGTAGTCTCTGGCGCATCCGCCCCTGATTTCACTAAAGGCCGATTTCCCACCCGCCACTACTACTTCTTTGTCCTCTGGTCCCATATCGGTTTCATGCCGTAGTATTCTGCCACACCCATACGGTGGGTGTGTGTGTTCTTCTTCTGAAGTTCCGATTGCTTGAAACTCTTCTCAGCAAAAATTTTAGTTGCCCTGACCCTTTTGAATTCTGCCCAGTCTGCCTTTGTAATTTGGGGGTATGCGGGGATTGGGTCCTTGCCTTCACTCAAGTACTTCTTGTACAGCACGTGCTTCCAGTTTCTCCAAGCATCCCTAGCCTTCTTCAGTGCAGCGTGTTCCACCTGCATTCTCCACTACTCTGGAACGTTGAAGTGATCCATGATCTCCTGGTCCATCCTTCATCGTGTTTCTGTGTCAGCCTTCCGAAACCTCGACAGATTAATGTTGAGCCTTGCCCTGCAACAAATCCACACACACTCTTGAACCTTGTGCATGCTTTATCTGGTTTAGTTGGAGCCCAAGACTTTAAATTGATCTCGGTTACTTCATATACACCTTTAGGCTAGTGTGTGGGCTTCCTTCGAGTGTTCCTTCGTGTCCTGGCCGGAAGGGTAATTGCTGCTACTCTATCCCGTTCAAGATTACTTGATCCCTTGATACATATCCAACGTATCTATAATTTATGAAGTATTCATGCTAATATATTATCATTCTTGGATGTTTTACAATCATTTTATAGCAACTCTATATCATTTTTTGGGACTAACCTATTAACCCAGTGCCCAGTGCCAGTTGATGTTTTTGCTTGTTTTTTACATCGCATGAAATCAATATCAAATGAAGTCCAAACACCACGTAACTTTTTGGAGATTTTTATGGATCAGAACACTCAAGATGGGCCAGAGCAGCACCTGGGGGGGTGCCCTGAGAGGGGCACAACCCACCAGGGCCCCCAGGCGCGCCCAGGTGGGTTGTGCCCACCTCGGTGGCCTCCCGCACCCCTTCTTTACCCTATAAAACCCAAAATATTCTAAAACCCTTCAGGGTAGCCCTAGATCAGAAGTTCCGCCATCGCAAGGCCTATGTATCCACGAGATCCAATCTAGACTCCGTTCTGGCACCCTGCCGGAGGGGGGGAATCATCACCGGTGGCCATCTTCATCATCCGACGGCCACCACGATGAGGAGGGAGTAGTCCACCCTCGGGGCTGATGGTTTGTACCAGTAGCTATGTGTTTGATCTCTCTCTCTCTCTCGTGATCTATATCATGGGCTTTGTTAATATAGTCGGATCATATGATGTTTCTCCCCTCTATACTCTTGTTATGATGAATTGAATCTTTACCCTTCAAAGTTTTGTCTTGTTGGATTGAATATTCAGAGAATATAACACATGATATATGACTTGAAATATGAATACTTTAGGTGACAATGTGGTATCCTATTGATTCACTTGATATGTGTTATGGCATTCAACTCGCGGATTCCCGCGGTGATATTGGGGTAATCTATGCATAGGGGTTGATGCACGCTTTTTATTATCTTTTCTCTGACGGAAACTTTGGGGTCTCTTTATAGTTCTTTGTGTGGATTGAGTATTATGAATATGAATTTGCTTTGGTGTTATTCTAGTACGAACTCTAGGATAGATCGAATGGAAAGAATAGCTTTGTGTTATTTTAGTATGAACTTTTGAATAGATCGAACGGAAAGAATAGCTTTGAGTTGGTTTCGTGCCCTACAAACGATTCCTATCTTTTGTTCTCCGCTAATAGGAACTCGGGAGTGATTCTTTATTGCACTTTGAGGGATAATCATATGATCCAACTATGTTAGCATTGTTGAGAGGTTGCCCTAGCGAAAGTATGGACCCTGGGCCTCATTTTTAAGCATTGCAGTACCGTTTTTGTGCCCGTTTACTATTTGCTACCTTGCTGTTTTTATTTATTCAGATTATAAAAATATATTTCTTCCATCAACATTACACTTTTATCACCATCTCTTCGCCGAACTAGTGCACCTATACAATTTTCCATTGTATTGGGCGTGTTGGGGACACACGAGACTTTTTGTTATTTGGTTGCAGGGTTGCTTGAGAGAGACCATCTTCATCCTACACCTCCCACGGATTGGTAAACCTTAGGTCATCCACTTGAGGGAAAATTGCTACTGTCCTACAAAACTCTGCGCTTGGAGGCCCAACACGAGTCTACAAGAATAAAGTTGCATAGTAGACATCATCCCTCACCATCTGCTGAAGACCTAGGGTTGTCGGAATCAGATGAAGATACATCGCCTGAAGCATGAGTGTTGTCGTTACTAATCGACATCTACAGAGAACACATGCGGAACTCAGGAAAGGAGGATAAGCATAAAACTAACAACTTGGTATCAAGCTTTCTAACATGTCATGCAATAATTTAGAAAATGGACGGCTAATTTATTAAGTTTGTGTAACTCGGGCGCCCGCGATCTGTAAATTGGCAGTAACTTATTGGAACAAATACAGCTTATATGTACTAGTTAGGAAAGTAGATAATGAACATATATACGCTCTCCGTTATTTTATAGCCAATTTGGGAACATGCGGAACAAAATAGGAAGAGGGATTGCGAGGAAATATGCCTCACCGCGATGGGGAGCAGTAACTAACAAGATTCTTAATGCAAATCCGGCCGAACCACAGGAGAGGCGAGGGTTACAACATTGATATGCTCGAGGGTGGCTGGCGAGCAAACGCAGACAGCAAGGCGCGGGCAGCCGCATGTTGGGAACGACAGTGGAGGTAGGCTTGACGCCGAAGAGCGGGCACACGGCCGGGGTGAGAACGCTTACGCTGGAGAGGGTTCTGCTATGGATCTAGGGGAGGGGAAGCTGGCGATGGAGATTGGGTGGACTAGTTGAGTGAAACACGGGCGGACGCTGGGGGGTGTTGGCGGCCTTGGTGAAAAGGCTAAAAAATATCCCCGGTTGCCACACGGAAAGCCTATGCAAACGGTTGCCTCTAAGCGCTTGTGTGCACAAAGAGAATAATTTCATTTGAAATGAAGACGTACTAATTTCGAAATGAAGACGTGAGCTCATCGTTTTGCCTCTAAATTTTTCCCACATTAAGCAATTGCCATTATACCACATGTTTGATTTGCTGGCGCATTTCAGGTCTCGTGTGCTATATGTAAGACATTTTTTGGCATTTACCATGCATTTTGGCATATAAATTCCTAGCTGGACTGCATTTCCTGTGGAAACGAATGAGGATTGCAGTTTGATCTGGGAGCATCCAACGGTGCAGACGTACGATCCGTGGGGTTTGGGTTCTGGCCAATCAGAATGCACGACTCAGATCGCGCGCACAACAAAGGGGGGCATCGGCCACGGTTTGGTAGGCACACGGCTTTCGTGAGTGAACCGTGTGCTATTTGAAAACATTTACATGAACTAACAACATATTTTTGTTTGAATGAAAACAAGAGTTCATCGTTCGCCTCCAAATTGTTTTCCACTGTAAGAAATCACCATTGTACCCTATGGTTCGATTTTCTCGTGCATTTGAGTTATCGTTTGCTATATTTGAGTTCGTTTGCTATAGTCGCAACTACACGTGGGTGCTAGCTAGCTAGCAAGATCATTTGTGTGTCGCTTTGAGAGTTTTCATTCATTGTTCAAGAAACGAGAAAAAAAATCAAACAGTTCGGCCGCAGGATGCGGCCAGAGGCGTATGCCTTGTTGGTATTCTAATTACAGGAAATGCATATAGAGTCCGCAAATAATGAAAATCGGTGTGTCACCGTGCCGTGTTCTCAGGATCACATGGAATTTTTTTGGTAAAGATGGCACGAGTTTTGATGCTCACACCTTCCAAATCGGAGCATCTCACAAGAAGGATCATAGTTTCCAAAAGGAGATGCAACACTTCGGACTCCAATTGTGAGTGACTACATCATTCCGCTTTGAATTATTTTCACAGTAAACAATCACATATATACGCTAGGTTTGATTTTTTGCCCCATTTCAGGTCTCGTTGCTATATTCAAGTCATTTTTTTGCACTTACCTTGCGTTTAGTGCATATAATTAAATTCAAAACCATTTTACAACTACATCTGGGTGTTAGTTAGCAAAGAAGGTGTACAGATCATTTGTGTGTCGCTTTACGAGTTTTCATCCATTGTCTGAGAAACGGGGAGAAGTTTCAAACATTTTGGCCGCGAGGTGCGGCCACCGGCGTAGGCCTAGTTGGTATTTTAATTACTGGGAATTCAGATGGAGTCCACACTTCATCAAAATCGATGTGTGCCCGTGGCGTGCTCTCATGATCCCGGGGAAATGTTTTGGTAAAGTTTGGCATAGGTTTTGACGATCGCTCCTTCCAAACCGGAGCATCTCACATGAAGGACCATGGTTTCCAAAGGAGATGTGTGAATTCAAACTCCAGTGGTTGGTGACTTCATCGTTTGGCCTCATAAAAATTTTCACGGTACGCATTCACCATTATACCACGGGTTTGAGATTTTCTAACGCGTTTTAGGTATCGTTTGCCATATTTAAGACATTTTTTGAATTTAACATGCAATTTGTGGATATAAATAAAATCACAACCGGAACTGCATGTGTTGTCAAAAGGGATGAGGATCGCCGTTCGATCAAGGAGAATCCAACGGTGCAGAGATACGATCCGTGGGGTTTGGGTTCTGGCTAATCAGAACACACGACTCAGATCGCGCGCGTGGTAGAGGGGGGCATCGGCCATGCTTTAGTGGACACACGACTTTCGTGAGTGAACCGTGTGCTATTTGAAAACATTTACATTAACTAACAACATATTTTTGTTTGAATGATAACATGAGTTCATCGTTTCGCCTCCAAATTTTTTTCCACGGTAAGAAATCATGATTGTACCCTATGGTTCGATTTTCTGGTACATTTTACCAGGCGGCAGGCCACGCTAGCAATCTCAAAGAGATCTCATTTGTGTTAGTAAGATCATTTGCATGTTGCTTTGCGAGTTTTCATTCATTGTGCGAGAAACGGGAAAAAACTTCAAACAGTTCGGCCGCAGGGTGCGGCCAGAGGCGTAGGCCTTGTTGGTATTTTAATTTCAGGAAATGCATATAAAGTCCGGAAAGTAACGAAAATCATTGTGTCACTGTGGTGTGCTCTCACGATCGCATGGAAAAAAATTGGTAAAGTTTGGCACAAGTTTTGGTGCTCGCACCTTCCATACCGGAGCATCTCACAAGAAGGATCATAATTTCCAAAAGGAGACGCGGCACTTCGGACTACAAATCATCAGTTACTAGCTACATCGTTCCGCCTCGAAAAAAATCATGGTAAACAATCATGGATATACCCTTGGTTTGATTTTACGGCCCATTTCAAGTCGTCTGCTATGTTTAAGTCATTCTTTGCACTTACCTTGCATTTTAGTCCATATAAAGTCAAAAATCCTACTACAACTACATGCTGGTGTTTTAGTTAGGCTATACTTAGGCTACTCATAGTGGAGTGTGTTGTATACTAGTATCATGCATATATATGTGATACTAGTGTATGATACTACCTTAATTTATAGAGCATAATATAATACATAGAGCATAGTATCATAGATCATATTTATTGCCATGCATGATACAAATTAGCGTCGCATTTAACATGATACGGTATCTACCTATATGTTACTCTAACCCTCTCTATATTTAATTATTTGCCACATCAATATACTTGCTATTTTCGAGTGCATGATATCGTCGGCTATGATACCACCACTATGGCCAGCCCTATATAGTGGGGAGTATCATATACTATAGTATCATGCATATATGATACTAGTGTATGATGCTGCGTATGTACCTTCATAGTGCATATATGGTATACTAGAGTAGTATATATCATAGATGACCATATTTATGGCCATGCATGACACAAAGTAGTATACATTTATTATGTATGTTACGATATCTACCTGTGTTACTGCTTCTTTGCCACACCATCATATTGCTATTCCTGAGTGCATGATACCGGCTATGATACTGCTACCTCTTGAGCATGCGTTGGTTTTCTCTTGAAGAGGAAAGGGTAATGCAGCAAAGTAGCGTAAGTATTTCCCTCAGTTTTGAGAACCAAGGTATCAATCTAGTAGGAGACGACACACAAGTCACCTAGTACCTGCACAAACAATCAGGAACCTTGCAACCAACGCGATAAAGGGGTTGTCAATCCCTTCACGGTCACTCGCAAAAGTGAGATCTGATAGAGATAATAAAGTAAATATTTTTTGTATTTTTGTTGTATAGATTGGAAAGTAAAGATTGCAAAATAGTAAACGAGATACGATGTAAATAAAAGAGATGTAATATAATAAGAAAGAGATCCGGGGGGCATAGGTTTCACTAGTGGCTTCTCTCAAGATAGCATGTATTACGGTGGGTGAACAAATTACTGCCGAGCAATTGATAGAAGAGCGCATAATTATGAAGACATCTAAGGCAATGATCATGAACATAGGCATCACGTCCGTGTCAAGTAGACCGAAACAATTCTACATCTACTACTATTACTCCACACATCGACCGCTATCCAGCATGCACGTAGAGTATTAAGTTCATAAGAACGGAGTAACGCATTAAGCAAGATGACATGATGTAGAGGGATAAATTCAAGCAATATGATATAAACCCCATCTTTTTATCCTCGATGGAAACAATACAATATGTGCCTTGCTGCCCCTACTGTCACTGGGAAAGGACACCACAAGATTGAACCCAAAGCTAAGCACTTCTCATATTGCAAGAAAGATCAATCTAGTAGGCCAAACTAAACCAATAATTCGAAGAGACTTGCAAAGATATCAAATCATGCATATAATAATTCAGAGAACAACAAAATAATATTCATAGATAATCTTGTTCATAAATCCACAATTCATCGGAGCTCGGCAAACACACCGCAAAAGAATATTACATCGAATAGATCTCCAAGAACATCGAGGAGAACTTTGTATTGAGAATCAAAGAGAGAGAAGAAGCCATCTAGCTAATAACTATGGACCCAAAGGTCTACGGTAAACTACTCACGCTTCATCAGAGAGGCAATGGTGTTGATGTAGAAGCCCTCCGTGATCGATTCCCCCTCCGGTAGATCGCCAAAAAAGGCCCCAAGATGGGATCTCACGGGTATAGAAGGTTGCAGTGGTGCAAAAGTGGTTTTGTGGCTCCCCCTGATGTTTTTAGGGTATAAGAGTATATATAGGCAAAAGAAGTACATCGGTGGAGCTACGAGGGGCCCACGAGGGTGGGGGTGCACCTACCCCACTGGGTGCACCCTCCTGCCTCTTGGCCTCCTTGTAGAGTCCCAGACTTCAACTCCAAGACTTCTGGATTGCTTTTGGTCCAATAATGATCCTCGCGAAGGTTTCATTCCGTTTGGACTCCATTTGGTATTCCTTTTCTATAAAACTCTAAAATGGGCAAAAAGCAGTAACTGGCACTGGGCCTCAGTTAATACGTTAGTCCAAGAAATAATATAAAAGAGCATATTAAAGCCCATTAAACATCCATAATAGATAATATAATAGCATGGAACAATCAAAAATTATAGATACGTTGGAGACGTATCAGATACCCCCACTATGGCCACCCTAAGGCTGGTTGTAATGGGAGTATCAAGTGGTATCATGCATGCCAACTAGACTTTTTGGATGATGTGGCACACAGTTAAATGAGGAAAGAGAGGGAGTGGTATCATATCGTGATACCGTATCATATTAAATGTTGTACTACTTTGTGTCATGCATGGCAATTAATAAGGCAACCTAAGATACTAACTTATGATAATATGCGCGCATTACGGAGGTAGTATCGATCATATACTAGTATCATGCAAATATATGATACTAGCTAGTCTATGATATACTAGCTACCTCACTAATGCATAGTATCATAGAGTAGTATCATGTAGCTCTATATTTGTTGTCATGCATGACACATAGTAGCATAGCATTTATTATGATATGATACTTAACCCTCTCTTAATGTCTTGATTTAATTCTATGACAACTCATCAAAATTGCCTAGTTGGCATGCATGATACTAGCTATGATATCCCATTACGATCAGCCTAGCAAAGAAGGTGTACAGATCATTTGTCCATCGCTTTGCGAGTTTTCATCCATTGTTCGAGAAGCGGGAGAAGTTTCAAACATTTTGGCCATGAGGTGCGGCCACTGGCATAGGCCTAGTTGGTATTTTAATTACAGAAAATTCAGATGGAGTCCGGACATCATCAAAATCGATGTGTTCCTGTGGTGTGCTCTCATGACCCCGTGGAAAAAAATTGGTAAAGTTTGGCACAAGTTTTGATGATCGCTCCTTCCAAACCAGAGCATCTCACATGAAGGATCATGGTTTCCAAAAGGAGACGTGTCAATTCAAACTCCTGTGGCCGGTGACTTCATCATTTGGCCTCATAAAAATTTCCATGGTACGCAATCACCATTATACCACAAGTTTTATTTTCTGGCGCATTTCAGGTATCGTTAGCTATATTTAAGACATTTTTCGAGTTTAACATGCATTTTCTACATAAAAATAAAATTACAACCGGAACTACATGTGCTGTCGAAAGGGATGATGATCGGCGTTCGATTTGGGAGCATCCAACGGTGCAGATGTACGATCCATGGGGTTTGGGTTCTGGCCAATCAGAAAGCATGACTCAGATCATGGGCGGGGTTTGGTCGGCACAGGGCTTTCATCAACGAATTGTGTGCTATTCGAAAACCATGTGCTTTTCGCAAACCAGATTGCATATTTTTGTTCACAAAAACTGTAGTGAGATCAATTGAGTGTGCTACCTCTATGATATAATAATAATAACAAAAAACAGTTCATATTCATTCCTGAGCTGACGACATATCAAGGTCAATATATTAATGGTTCTTACATCAACAGAAAACCGGGCATAACTATCAAATTCAGTACATGCGATAGTTCTAAATTGAACGAATTAAGATGCAGGGTAGGCATAAAGACTTGTCTTACGGCTTTATTCTCATGTACATGGGGGAACTGGGATCATTATGTTAACCCCAAATGAACTTGGGTTTCTGATGATTTTACGCTTCTCTGTTACACGGGTGCGTGATCCCTTGGCTGGGAACTCATCAAATTCATTGTACTCGTCCTCATCGACAACATCATCGACACCTAGTACCCTCCTCTTCCCATGGATCACTGCATGGCAGTTCTTACGCAAAGGGTCTTCCGCAAATAAAATCTGGGTAGCATCGCTGGAAAGAATGAATGGGTCCGCATGATATGCCATCGTTGTCCTGTTAACACAGGTCTTCCTGTAATCATCAACCTTTACTTGACCAAGAGGGATCCATGCGCACCTGAATAATGCCACCTTAAAAATCACATAGTCAAGCTCCCAAATCTCTTTGATGGTTCCATAGTATACCCTTTTACCAGCTTCATATACAGTCATGCATTCTATTCGAACAGAGCTATTCTGATATGAGGTCTTCTCATCACGTTCCTCACCGTCGGGGGAAACCATGTCCACCTATGGGACCAAACGACCCCTTGCTGGTTCGGCGGGGGGGGGACGTCATGTTGCACAAAGAGCAGATGAGCATGGGGGAATCGCGACAAGCAACACACGAGCAGTTTTACCCAGGTTTGGGCCGCCTTGAGGCGTAAAACCCTATTCCTACTTTGGTGGATTGATGGTGGGCGAGTGGTGGTGGAACATAGTACACTTTCCCGGCAGGGGCGGCAGTGGCCTATGGTACGTACATGCGTCTAGCCTCGCAAGGGCCTAATCAACTTTCCAACCCTATAACCCCTTCTACCATTGCCATGGGCCTCCTTTTATAGGTTAACGGATCACCACAGTGGCAAATCAGTCATTAGACAATGATAAGATAGCAAATAGTGCTATCATACCTAACTCTGCAGGATGACAGGGTGCATGAAATGCACTGCTCAATGTCGCATCGTTCCCTGCCCGACAAGCCTTGCCGGGCTTACTCTGCCAGCTCCATGCCTGCTCGTCCGACACGTCATAGGACGGGTGTCCTCTGTAGGTTTTCTGGTAGAAAGGGGCTGCCATGTGGCCAATGGCTGCCACTTAATCACTTTGCGGCTTGACACCGCACTGATCCACGACGTGGGTCGTGGGGGCGGTTGATGACGTGTTCCTTGCCCATGCAAGTCTTGACAGGCCCTACCGGGACACTTTGGTTGCTTCCTTCCGGGGGTAGCCCTGCCCTTGTCAAGTCCTTTCACCCGGAAAGGGAGGTTCTTCTCCTGGTGGTACCTGGCTTCTCTGGCTTGATCTTGGTCTCCTCTTTTACCATGCTGGTCCTTTGAAGATCTTGATCTTTTGCACTCTAGCTCAGTCTGAGGCCATGATCTTGTTCCCGTGCCTGTGCAAAGTCAGGGAAACATACCCAGGGTTTGTTGCACCAACAGAAGCCCCTAGGCCTACCCTGATTGCACTGTCAGGTATCATCGAGGTAGGCCCTAATAAGTGCACATGCATGGGTGTTGAAGAGGTTGGCCTCTTCGTGCCTTTCTTTGCTTCTTCATTGATCATGGGTCCGGGCCAGTTTCTAGTTTTCTCGTGCATCATGTAAAGCCAATTGTGGTGGGGCCGTCCTTGTGATGGCCCGTGACTGACTTTAACGCACGGGGTAGAAACCGCAAATTCACTCTTCCCACCACACCCTTATCCTTAGCCACGTATGTTGCATGCATCGCGCGGCGTAGGTAATGGAGGCGTGTGGTGCGGGAGAGTATAATGGCGAGGGCCCGACTTTCTTGAATTGGTGGAGAAGGGTGGTGGTTAGCCATCGTGGAACCAGCCCTCAGCCCCCCGCTTGCCTATAAAAGGAAGAATGGGGGAGGAGTGCAGGCATTCATCCGCACCCTTCTTCTCCTCTGTCTTGCTTTGTCTTGGTTATGCTGGAAGGGAGAGCCCGGGACTGGCCCCCGGGTCCGAGCTTTGGGTTGATGATGTCGAACAGTGGTGCTGGTGCCCAGGGAGTGAGCTTGGTCCAAGTCCAAGGTGAAGGGCTTGGGATCATTGGAAATCCCAGTACAGCCCCCCTCCTTGGAACCGGGGTTGATGTTGATGAGGAGGGCGCCTTCCTGCCTGCCATGGCGGGACGTGGTGCGCTTCGGGCCCTCTGGTCATCTTGGTCGCTCGCTGGCACTTCCCTGGAGAGGTGTTGATGAAGATGAAGCCATGGAAGATGGAGAAGGCGGGAGGCAGACCATCAGGACGGAGTACGACTTCATCGACGCGTTCGTCTCTTCCTTGAGACCTACCGCCTCGTCTTCCCATTATTCCCCTCCTCCCCGGCACCGTCATCACCGGCCTCCTGGTCACCAGGGAGGGGGCTGTTCTCTTGGTGCCTTCGCCTCTTCCAGCAGTCTTCCAGCTGAGCTTTGGTGGATGACTCCACTGTCGCTCGAGTTGGGGCTTCTAGCGGGCCCTGGTGGTGGTGACCAAGGGTGTTGTGGGGCTGCTCCGCCCGCCCTTCTCCTTTGCAGCCTCGCCACTCCCGATCTTGTCAGGCCCTGCATCTAGCAGGCCACGACGAGATCGGGGTGGACTCTTGATTGGGTGATGCTCCTGCCCCCTTTCTTCTCTCCGTGCTTCCTGGGGGAGAAGGAACAAGGAGAGGAGTTTACAGGGCACTTATCTTTTTTCAATCTTAAACTTGTAGGCATTTGCCGAATTTTAATTCAAGTAATGTAACCACTCGAGTCCATGTATGTGTTCTCTAAGGCTTGTACTTGTATGGACTGCATATTAATGAAAAAGACAAGCCTTGTCGGGAACTTGTGCATGTGTACGTCCATGCAGAGGTGAAGTGCCTCTTTAGTTAAATAAACAAGTTATTCTCGGCAGGCTATCCTGCCGGCACCCTTTTCCTATTTTGTTGTCGGGGACCGGAGTCTACCGGGCAAAAAATAGAGGGGCCAGCCCCCTGCCAACTCTTCCTCAGCAAAAGGCCACTACGACCACCTAGGCTGAAGCAACGTCCTAGCCAAAGGTAGGAGCACCCAAGCTTCGAAGAGTGGTGAAGCTTTCCTATGCACAAGTTTCAGTTTACAGAACACTTATGGACAAGAGGTAGAACTTATCTATTTGGCTTGCCGGGGATCGCAATGCTGGGTCATCTTCTCATCTTCCTATAAAACCCAAGTCCATGATAGGAACCTGTAACTTTATGCAGATGAGAATGATGCATGATGCAATCCTATCTATATGCATATGCATATGCTCATGAAATGCTTATGCAAATGCTTATGCATGCATGCAAGTTGGTCGAAGGCCCCTAGCGCTTAGTTTATTTTCTCTTGCACAGGGTCATCTCCCTGGCTTTGTACAAGGGGTTACATGCAACTGAGGCAAGGCATGTACAAATGGGTGGCTGTCGGGCAGGGCCCGACAGCCGTGCCTTATGGGTAGAACTTGCGGAGATGCTTAATATTCCATGAGTTCTGCAATTGAATGCCATCTCCGGTCTCTAGACGGACTGCGCCAGGTCTAGTGGCTCGTATTACCCGCTAAGGACCTTCCCACTTCGGCGTCAACTTGTTTGTACCCTTGGCCGACTGAACGTGCCTAAGGACAAGGTTGTCTTCTTCAAAACACCGGGCATGAACCCTATGGCTATGATAGTGACGCAGGGCTTGCTGATAGCATGCAGCACACGTAGCAGACCGGAGACGATTCTCCTCGAGTAGCACAATGTCATCACGCCAGTGTTGATCTTGCGCTACTTTATCGTAGGCAAGCACTCGAGGGGACCCGTAAATGAGTTCCGTGGGGATAACTGCTTCTACCGCATAGACCAGGGAAAATGGAGTCTCCATGGTAGCCCGATTCGGTGTCATTCTGAGGGACCAGAGGACTACCGACAGCTCATCGATCCACCGCCTGCCGTGCTTCTTCACCATATCAAAGGTTCTTGTTTTGAGGCCTCGCAGCACTTCAGCGTACGCCCTTTCAGCTTGTCCATTGCTTCTGGGGTGAGCCACAAAGGCGAATGAGATCTTGCTTCCGAGGGTGCGAACATATTGCATGAAGGCACGGCTCGTGAACTGGGTACCGTTGTCGGTGATGATCCTTGCCGGAACTCCAAAACGGCACACCAATTCTTTCAAGAATTTGATAGCTGATTGAGCAGTCACCTTTCTCACGGGAGTCACTTTCGGCCGCTTTGTAAACCTGTCAATGGAAATGAACAAGAATTCGAAGCCCCCGATTGCTCGGGGGAAGGGGCCGAGGATATCGAGCCCCCAGACCGGAAATGGCCATGATAAAGGGATTGTCTATAGAGCTTGGGCAGGCAGGTGGATATTCTTGGAATGGAACTGGTAGGCTTCACATTTCATGACTAGCTCGACCGCATCTTGGAGGGATGTGGGCCAATAGAATCCTTTATGGAATGCTTTCCCAACTAATGCCCTTGATCCAATGTGGGAGCCACACATGCCTTTGTGTATCTCAGCCAGCAGTTCCTTTCCTTCTTCCCGGCAGACGCACTTCAATTTCACACCGTTGGGCCTCCTTCTATATAGAGGCCCAGCAGATGCACTTGAACTGGTACATACTGGCCCTCCGGGCTACTCTTTTAGCCTCATCTTGGTCATTGGGGAGTTCTTCGGTTTGGAGAAAGTGGACTATGTGTCTTGCCCAAGTTGGAGCCTGAGGCTCGGCAACAAGGACTAGCGGCACCTCCTCAACTGCGGGGGCGCACTCCTCATTTGTGGGGACCGTGGTCCTGGCAGGAGGGTGCGGGCCGACAAGTTGTGAGTTTCTGGCAGGGTCCCTGCCAGTAGCGTGAGGCTCTACTAGGAGAGGCTTACCAGAGTCTATCTTTCTCTTATTTTGGGCCATCGTTGCCAGGGATACTTAGGGCTGACTAAGATGGAGAACAAACGTTCCTGGTTCCACAGGAAGCTTTTGCACAACACACTTTGACAGATGATCAGCTATGTTATTTTCCGCACGGGGTACGTGCTCTGTTTGCAATCCATCAAAGTGCTCCTCCAATCTTCTCACTTCCTCGACGTATGCCTCCATCAATAGACTTTGATAATATTTGTTGACTTGTCTCACCACAAGTTGTGAATCTCCTCGAATAATCAGCTTCTTAATTCCCAATTCTGCAGCAATTCTGAGCCCGGCAAGGAACCCTTCATACTCTACTGTATTGTTGCTAGCCTCTTCCCGGGCAAAATGCATTTGGACGATGTACTTAAAGTGCTCCCCTGAGGGTGCGACAGGAGGCACGTGAAAGTGCAACTATCCCTAGGTGGTTTTGGTAATTCATAACAACATATAGCTCATTGAGCTAATGCTATTCCAAGACTATTATTTCAGGAAAGCTCAATGAATGGCATGGCATGGATGATGAAAGTGGATCCCTTAAAATACTAATGACAAAGGATTGGCTCAATCTCAAAAGCTCAAGACTCTTCATCTTACATTTTAGTGATCCAAGATCACATTGAGTCTATAGGAAAAGCCAATACTATCAAGGAGGGATGAGGTGTTGCTTAATGAGCCTCTTGCTTCATGTGCTTGGTGATATGCTCCAAAAACCCTCAACTACTTTCCCACATCCACAAATGACCTAAACCTAAAGCCAAAATCGGTCACACCGATTCTTCCTATCCAGCGCCACCGAGTTCTAATGTCATAGCCACTGCCACAAACCCTAGGCAAATCGGTCCTACCGATAGGGATCTCGGTCTCACCGAGATGGGATTGTAATCTCTCTGTTTCCCTTCGTAATGTTTCGGTCTAACCGAAGTGAGCGATCGGTCCCACCGAGATTGCAATGTAAACTCTCTGTTTCCCTTTTGTAACATTTCGGTCTCACCAAAAAGAGCAAATCAGTCCCACCGAGTTTACCTGACCAACTCTCTGGTTAGCTTATTACCAAAATCGGTCTCACCGAGTTTGTGTAATCGGTATTACCGAGATTACGTTATGCCCTAACCCTAACCATATCGGTCTTACCGAGTTGCATTTCGGTCCCACCGAAAATCCTAACAGTCACTAGGTTTACTGAATCAGTCCGACCGAGTTTGATGATTCGGTCCCACCGACTTTGGTAAATTGTGTGTAACGGTTAGTTTTTGTGTGGAGGCTATATATACCCATCCATCTCCTCTTCATTCGAGGAGAGAGCCATCAGAACAAACCTACACTTCCAACTTACCATTTTTGAGAGAGAACCACCTACTCATGTGTTGAGGCCAAGATATTCCATTCCTACCATATGAATCTTGATCTCTAGCCTTCCTCAAGTTGCTTTACATTCAAATCTTCTTTCCACCAGATCCAAAACCTATGAGAGAGAGTTGAGTGTTGGGGAGACTATCATTTGAAGCACAAGAGCAAGGAGTTCATCATCAACGCACCATTTGTTACTTCTTGGAGAGTGGTGTCTCCTAGATTGGCTAGGTGTCACTTGGGAGCCTCCGACAAGATTGTGGAGTTGAACCAACGAGTTTGCAAGGGCAAGGAGATCGCCTACTTCGTGAAGATCTACCGCTAGTGAGGCAAGTCCTTCGTGGGCGACGGCCATGGTGGGATAGACAAGGTTGCTTCTTCGTGGACCCTTCGTGGGTGGAGCCCTCCGTGGACTCGCGCAACCGTTACTGTTGGGGATATTGCCACTAGGCGTAAACCGGCCTACTTGGGCCGGGTTAACTTCATAGTGGTATAAACAGGTGAAGGCCCAAGGCCTATAGTCGATTTAGAATCTGTAGCCGTAAACCGACCTGATGTATAACTTGTATTGTAAGTTAGGAATAGAGAGATACCAACCGGGATACGAATATTAACCGGTTGGGACTCTATGGACCGACGGGCGTCACCCGTGTATATAAGGGGACGACCCGGCGGCGGTTCAAGGGAGACAACGACAACAACTCGAGTCTAGGCGAAGCTTGTTTGCTCCCTAGCCATCGAGACCACATCAATTCCATCACAACTAGACGTAGGCTTTTACCTTCATCGAAGGGGCCGAACTAGTATAAACCCTCGTGTCTTTGTGTCCGCTTTAACCCCTTCAAGTAAACTCGTAGCGATGGCTCCACGACTAAGTCCTTTCGCTAGGACATCTGCCGTGACAAATCCACGACAGTTGGCGCCCACCGTGGGGCTATCGCACGATGGTTTGACGATCTTGGAGGGCAAGCTCAAAGGACTCGAAGGCTATGCTGTGGGCCAGATGACCAAGAGTCGTCGTGGCAAGATCTACATCGACGATGCAGGATGGGGTCCCGAGGCCGATTTGATCGAGTACGGGTACCGGGTCCCCTTCGGCGGCATACACGTTTTCATTGGCAAGATCGGTGAGCCTGGGCCTGAGCCGGACATCTGCACCGACCTCATCGAGACGGCTCAGCGTGCGAGATCTACCTGGGCTAAACCGGCCGTGAAGCGTGTCTTCGTTGGAGTCGTCCACGAAGGAGAGCGTGAGGACGAATCAGAACACGGTAGCGAGACCGTCGTCTATTCCGATGACGAGTCCTCGACCGGAGAGACCGAATCGCTGTACCAGTTGCAAGACGACCAGATTAGGGGCTGTTCCGATGGCGACAGTATTCCGGACCCCCCGGGCCAGGTCAACCGGGTTGGAATATTCATGGCCGGCACACAGGCGGCGAATCACTCTTCGACCGCCGCAGCAATGCTCTCCGGATCAGCAGCGGCAGCAGCAGCAGGGTCAGGAGGCCTTGTGCGCCCGCCGGTTCAAGTTCTATCTGATCTGTTTGATGCACTAGCCGCGCTTATGGCAGAGGACAATCCGGCGGATCAGGAGGCCCATAATGCAGAAATTGCGAAGGTGAGAGAGCAGATCGTGCAAGCCAAAGCGGATCTGGCAGCAGAAAAAGACAGGATGGCTGCAGAGCGGGCCGCTTTGGACGCCCAGGCCTATAAACTCATGCTTGACCAGAACGCATCACAGGAGGTTTTGAAGCGGAAGCACAGATCACGCCTGCCGTTAGGGTTTGACCCCCGAAATCTCTTTCACACTCCAGGAGCTGGACCCAGTAATCCGCCGCAGTACCCGGAGACAAACCGGATTGAGGCACCAGGACCAGGGGGACGGTCCAACCTCGCCTGATGGAACCTCCTCAGCAGAACATTGTGAATTTTCCGCCGGTCCAGACGCCCCCAGGTCATTATTCTAATCCTATGGACAACCTTGTTGCAGCTGCCGCGCGATTAGAGGCTATCCCAGTTGAAGGGGACTCTCCGCAAGCGATAGAGACACGCCGGGTTAAGGAGCTTCTCCGGACCGCGCTGATTCAGCAGGAAGCATACTCGTACAGCCGTGATCGGATTCACTCTACGCCCCGTCCAAGCCGGAGCTATAGCAGGCGCATGGATGAACCGGCTATATCGAGCAATGCGCGAGGCCGTGAAGCAGCACATGGCAATAGCCCGGCAGGCGGTGTTCGCGAGGCTCAGGATGTGGTGGACCGGGCCCGGGCACGGAGGGAAGCCGAGTTAGCAGCGCAGGATGATGCGGATCAACTTACACCGGTTCGCCCTACCACCTTTGCCGGACCAGGAGTCGCATCCGCTTTGGGAGTGCCTTGTTTAATCCCCGCTTTACGCAATGTGCGCCTGCCCAAAGATTTCAAGGGTCCACGCAAGGTGCCGAATTACACCGCTGATTTACCCCCTGAAGCATGGGTAGAGAGTTATGAGATGGCCATGGAAATGCTGGACGTGGATGAGGCCGCATGTGCAAAATACTTCACCATGATGCTTGAGGGCACGGCTCGTACTTGGTTAAAGAGCCTACCACCCAATTCTATCAGCTCATGGGCCCAGTTGCGGGCCCGGTTTATACAGAATTTTAAGGATACATGTAAGCAGCCCAAGTCCATAGTAGACCTGGCGGCTTGTGTCCAGGAGGAAGGAGAATCAACGACCCGTTGGGTGCGCCGCGTTTCGGAAATTTTGCACTCGTCTGACAGGATTAATGCTGACTCTGCGATCTTAACTCTGGAAGGCAACTGCCGGTTTGAGCCTCTAAAATTGAAGTTGGGACGCATGAAGCGGTTCTGTAATGACATGGGAACCCTCATGGCCGCTTTAGTGAAGTATGCCGATTCGGACAGTACCAAGGATCCCGAGCCTGATGATGATGAAGCAGGGAAGGGAAAGAAGAATAGCAACTCCAAACAGCAGCAGTACAAACTAGCGGGTCATGGAAACGGAGGCAAGCGCAAGGCGGATGGCAGCGTGGACTTTGTGGCCAACACTAATGCACAGGACAGGGGGCAGCGGCGCAGAGGTAAAGCGGCAAATCGTAATGGGGCTCCCAATCCTAACGCAAGCCGTTTGAACTATTTGTTGAATCAGCCTTGCCCGAAGCACGGGACGAAGGAGGCGCCGGCTAACCATCTTTGGAAAGATTGTTATATCATGCAGGAGTTCAAAAACTCTAATGCTTTCCGGTATGATCACGGATCAGGTGGCGGTTCAGGATCCGGTTTCCACGGGCCGGATCACGATGGAGCTTCCGGTTCAGGTCGCAATCAGGGCGGTCACAATCACCAGAATAATCAGAACAGCCAGCAGCAGCAGCAGCAGTCGGGTTATCAGAGCCAGCCAAAACAGTTGAACAATGGGCAATATCATGTTTTCACAACTAGTTTGGATAAACGCGACCGAAAACTCCACAGGCGAGCGGTGAATTCTGTTGAACCGGCCTTACCACGTTACTTGCGCTGGTCGGAGCAGCCTATCGTGTGGAGCAGAGAGGATCACCCGCCCCGGGTTGATAATCCGGGCCAGCTAGCATTAGTGGTAGACCCTCAGGTGGGGGGTTATAAATTCACCAAGGTACTCATGGATGGAGGAAGCAGTATTAACATATTGTACTATGAGACATTCCGCCGCATGGGTTTAACAGACAAAGATCTCAGACCGTCGAATACGGTGTTCCATGGTGTGGTGCCTGGCAAATCTGCATATCCTATTGGTAAGATAGCCCTGGATGTGGCCTTTGGGGACGAGCATGACTCCTGGTCAGAAAAACTAACATTTGAGGTGGTGAAGATCCGGAGCCCATATCACGCCTTGTTTGGCCGGCCGGCTTACGCCAAGTTCATGGCGCGGCCTTGTTATATCTACTTGCAGCTCAAGATGCCGGGTTACAAGGGGACCATAACGGTTCATGGGAGCCGTAGGGTCGCTTTGGAATGTGAGGAAGGTGATGCGGCTTATGCAGAGTCAGTCTGTGCCACGGAGGAGTTGAAGTATTATAAGGACAATGTTGATCCGGCGGATATGACCCCTTTAAAGAAGCCAACTACAGAGCATGATTCAGATCTGAAGTTCAAATCGGCAGCTGAGACCAAGCTTGTTGACTTCGTGCCCAGCGATTCGTCCAAGCAGTTCACTATCAGTGCCAACCTGGATCCCAAATAGGAAAGCGCGCTCATCGAGTTCATCCGTGAGAATCGGGACATTTTTGCATGGAAGCCGTCTGACATGCCAGGTGTACCGAGGGAACTCGCTGAGCACACTCTTAATGTGGATCCTAAGTATAAACCGGTGAAACAGTTCCTCCGCCGGTTTAACGAAGAAAGACGCAAAGCCATTGGAGAGGAAGTGGCCAGGCTTTTAGCAGCTGGTTTTATTATTGAGGTGTTCCATCCAGAGTGGCTTGCTAATCCGGTGCTGGTTCTTAAGAAAAACGGCACTTGGCGTATGTGTGTGGATTACACAGATCTTAACAAAGCCTGTCCGGCAGATCCTTTTGCCCTCCCCCGTATTGACCAGATCATTGATGCCACGGCGGGTTGTGAGCGTTTGAGTTTTTTGGATGCATACTCTGGATATCATCAGATCAAAATGGCGGTTAAGGACCAGGAGAAAACAGCGTTCATTACTCCCTTTGGAGCCTTCTGCTATGTATCTATGCCCTTCGGACTTAAGAGTGCCCAAGCCACCTATCAACGGTGTGTACAGAATTGCCTGCATAAACAGATCGGCCGCAATGTGCATGCCTATGTGGATGATATTGTAGTAAAATCAAGGCAGAAGGAGACGCTGGTGGATGACTTGAAGGAAACCTTTGACAACTTGCGGGTTTACAAGATGATGCTTAATCCGGCCAAGTGTGTCTTTGGTGTTCCGGCAGGCAAGTTACTAGGTTTTCTGGTGTCTAATAGAGGAATTGAGGCTAATCTGGAGAAGATTACAGCTATCACCGCCCTAGCTAAACCGAAGTGCATCAATGATATTCAGCGTTTGGCGGGCCGAATCGCCGCACTAAGCCGATTTATCAGCCGCCTCGGAGAGAAGGCCATTCCTTTGTACCAAATGCTGAGGAAGACAGACCATTTCATTTGGAGTCCGGCTGCTAATGAAGCATTTGAGGACCTGAAGCGGCAGTTAGCCAATCCGTCTGTTCTTGCAGCTCCGGTCGACAAGGAGCCACTGTTATTATACGTAGCGGCCAATGCTCGGGCAGTTAGCGTGGCTATTGTGGTGGAACGCAAAGAGGCAGGCAAGGAATATCCGGTTCAGCGGCCGGTTTATTATATCAGCAAGGTGCTTATTGAATCCAAGCAAAGATATCCGCATTGGCAGAAGCTGGTCTATGGTGTTTTTATGGCCAGTCGGAAGTTGAAGCAGTATTTTCAAGGGCACCCCATCACAGTGGTCAGTTCAGCTCCCTTGGGGGATATTATACAGAACCGGGAGGCGACTGGCCGGATTGCCAAGTGGGCTATAGAGCTTGGGCCACACGGACTGAAGTACGTGCCTCGGACGGCAGTGAAGTCTCAAGCACTTGTTGATTTCATCAATGACTGGACGGAGTTACAAGCACCAGAGGAGAAGCCAGATCACACATATTGGACTATTCATTTTGACGGATCCAGGCAATTGGAAGGCTCTGGGGCTGGAGTCGTATTAACTTCCCTACGAGGTGATAAGTTTTGTTATGTTCTCCGCTTAATGTTCCCTTGTACTAATAATGCACCTGAGTACGAAGCCTTGCTCCATGGTCTCCGGATGGCTAAAGAGATGAATTTAAGCCGGGTTAAGTGCTTTGGTGACTCGGACCTAGTGGCTCAACAGGTGTCTGGCACTTGGGATTCTAAGGACCCGCTCATGGCTGCATATCGTCGGGAAGTGGATAATATTGCAGGTTGTTTCAAGGGTTATCAAGTGGATCATGTGGACCGTCAGAAGAATGAAGCGGCGGATGCTTTAAGCCGGTTGGGCTCTCAGCGTAAACCGGTCCCGCCTAACGTCTTTTTGGACGTGTTGCACAACCTGTCAGTCAAGCTCCCAGGTGAGGCGGATTTGGCTATTCCTGATCCGGAGGCTCAATTGGTGGCAGCCCTGCATGTTATTCCGGATTGGACAAGTCTCCATCAACGTGGATGTACGATAGCACCACCTATCGGAACCCCGCCAAAAACATATGTGTCTCCACTTGCGTTTGAATCCTCCAAACCCTTCCCTTTACTTTCTTGCAAGTTGCATGCTTTAATTTCTGCTGCCTATATACTCTTTGCATGCTTGCTTGAATTGTGTGATGATTGCTTGACTTGTCCTAAGATAGCTAAAATCTGCCAAACTCTAAAATTGGGAAAAGGCTAAGTTTTAATTGGTCAAGTAGTCTAATCACCCCCCCTCTAGACATACTTCAAGGTCCTACAAGTGGTATTAGAGCTTTGGACTCCATTTGCATTGATTTCCATAGCTTTTGGTGGTCATAGCCTTGGTTTCGCAACCTAGGAGAGTATGGCGTCTAGTGAGGGAAATTATCACCGTAGAGGTCCTTACTTTGATGGTACTAATTTTGCTAGTTGGAAGCATAAGATGAAAATGCATATTCTCGGACATAACCCCACCGTTTGGCCAATTATTTGTATTGGCTTGCAAGGTGAATTCTTTGATGGGAGAGAGCCGAACCGTGAAGCTAATGCGGAAGAATTGAAGATGTTGCAGTACAACGCTCAAGCTTGTGATATCATCTTCAACGGATTGTGCCCTGAAGAATTCAACAAAATCAGCCGTCTTGAGAATGCAAAGGAAATTTGGGATACTTTGATTGATATGCATGAAGGTACCAACTCCGTCAAGGAATCCAATTTGGATGTGCTCCAAAGTCAGCTTGACAAGTTCAAAATGAAGGATGGTGAAGGTGTCACTGAAATGTACTCTAGGCTTACACTTATCACAAATGAGATTGCCGGCTTAGGGAGTGAAGAGATGACCGACAGATTCATCATCAAGAAGATCCTAAGAGCATTGGATGGAAAGTATGATACCGTGTGCACATTGATCCAAATGATGCCAAACTACAAAGATCTCAAGCCAACGGAAGTCATTGGAAGAATTGTTGCTCATGAGATGTCACTTAAGGATAAGGAGGAACTTCACAACAAGTCAAGTGGTGCTTACAAAGCCTCATGTGAAGCCCCCACATCATCAAGTGAGAAACAAACCTTCAACGAAGAATTGAGCTTAATGGTGAAGAACTTCAACAAATTCTACAAGAGTAGAAGCAAAGAAAGAAGCTCCAAGTCAAGGTCTTACAATGACAAAAGATCTTCTAGTCGAGAGCGTAACTGCTACAATTGTGGGAGACCCGGACACTATTCCAATGAGTGTACGGCACCCTACAAAAGAAGAGAAGATTCTCCAAAAAGAAGAAGCAAAAGAGAAGAATCACCACCAAGAGAGAGGAGGAGTAGAGATGATCGTTATGAACGAAGACCCTCACGGAGAAGCAAGGATTTGGAAAGGAAGGACAAGTCATCAAGGATCTACACAAAACAAAGACATCAAGCTCATGTTGGTGAATGGGTATCCGGTTCCGACTCCAACCATCACTCCGAGAGAAGCTATCACTCTGACTCCGAATATACTCAAGATGAAGGTGTTGCCGGTCTAGCACTTGTGTCAACCAACTCCTACGACATATTTGACTCACCAAATGAAGGAATTGGAAGATGCTTCATGGCCAAAGGTCCAAAGGTAACACATCCCGAGTATGTTGATTTCAATAGTGATGAAGATGACTTGCTTGTGGATGATGATTTACTTGTTGACAACTCTAGTGATGAATACTACGATGAAACGTCAATTAATCATGCTAATCAAGATAAAACGAATGACAATGATAAGGAGAAGATTGAGCTTCTAACTAAAGAACTAAACACTCTTAAGTTGGCTCATGAAACTATCTTCGAAGATCATCGAGAACTTTTAAGGGCTCATGAGAAGTTACGCTTTGAAAAGCTCAATCTTGAGCAAGAGCATGAGTTCTTAAAAGCAATCAATGATGATCTCCGCAAGAAAAGTTCTTCTTACATTGCCAAGCGTTTACTCTTATCTACTTACATGCCTCAAGTCAAGTCTAGTAACAAGTACAAGAAAGATACTTCCTCTAGTAGTAACAATAATAATGTCAAATCCAATATTGTTGCTTCTAGTAGTTCTCTTGATTCCACTAATGATTCTCTTAGCCAAGTTACACTTGAGCAAGAAAATAGCTTATTGAAGGGAATTATAGAGAAAGGTGTTTACAAGAGCCTTGCCGGGAGTAAGCAATTCGAGGAAATTGTACACAAGCAAGGAAGGCACCGGAAGAATCAAGGTGTTGGTTTTGTACGAAAGTTCAATGCCAATGGAGTTGAGTGGGAAGAAGATCAATACCCCAAGACGAAGTTTGTTCCTCAACAAGAGAAGTATGATCCTACTTCCTTCAAAGGAACACAAGCACAAGATGATCTTCCACCACAAGACCACAAGAACAAAGGCAAGGACAAGCTTCAAGAAGAGATTGATGCATTCGAAGAAGCACCTAAGGCCTTGGTCAAGTGGGTTCCCAAGACTACGTCAAGTTCTACTTCATCAAGTACAACTACAACTCCAAGGATTCCCATCAAGATGATGTGGATCCCGAAGAAGAAGAACTAGAGAGTTCTTGAGGGTGACTCCGCCAACATTCTTCACTCATATATTTTTGGCAACAACAAGTGCAATCAACTTCCACATCTTGCACTAGTTCAAGGAGTCACAAACCCTCATGTTGGTAAGGCAAGGGACAAGGTAACCTAATGATTTCATGGACATTATCTTGTGTGTGCATCACTCTATGTCTATGGATATTCTTGTTTGTTCCTTGTGGGACTAACCCATGTAGGTATGTTGAAAGTGCAACTCACTCCAAAGGATTGCTCCAAATGATCTACATCAACCTTGAGCATCCACATCTTCAACACCTACATGAAGTCATCATCGACAAAACCCAAGGTTAGTTCATCCCTCTAAAAGGGGATCTCACATCTAGGGGGAGCTTAACTCTAAGAATTGAGTCAAAGCAACTCTAATGGTGTGAACACATCAATGCATTATGTAAAAGTGGTAACCCCACTTAAGCTTAAACGATGAGTATGACCTATGATCAAATGTTTTCATTTGACTCCTAAGTCAATATACTCATATATAGATGACCTAGTCATCGCCAATTGTTTTGATAGATGCTAGAATTGGTTGTGCATGTTTTGCCACATATTTCATTTGCCATCTTATTGTGTGAGCATGTTGGTGCATATTTTACTCATTCGAGGACATCCACTTGTTGCTTTGATTGTTTGGTTCTTTTTCTTTTTGCCAAGTGGATGGACAAGAATGCCTAAGAACCTTCTCTAGCTATCTATGCTTTTCTCGTCTCAAACTCTATTCATGCTACATCACAAAATTTGATCAAGTCAGATTCGAACCACTCTGTGTGAGGAGCACTCGGAGTCCCCGATTCGTCATAGACTTAAACTTCCAAAACTTCTTTGTGATTCTCGGTCTGACAGATTCCTCTATTTCGGTCCCACCGAGATCACTAAGTAGATCTAGGTTTTCAATCTCGGTGCAACCGATTTGAACTTTTCGGTCACACCGAGTTGCTGTAACTGTACACAGTTATGCATCTCGGTGCCACTGAGTTGTTCCACTCGGTCACACCGACAGGGTCGGGCTATATATAGTCACGGGCAAAAATTTGGAAATTTCTTCGAACCTCTTCGCCCACGCAATAGCTCGCTCTGCCATCAGGGTCTCCGGATCGTCTCCTCGTCGCCAGCCGCCTCCTGTCGCTGGTCTCCACCGCCGTCAACGGATTTCACCCCTGCCGTTGCCGCCGTAGCGAGTTCATCGCCAAGCTAGGGTATGGACTCGATCACAGTGCTATCCTCGTCCGATTCCTAGCACATTGTGTTCTTAATGATTCTTGCCATGATTGAAACACTCCTATCCAGTCAATGCAATCCTTAGATTATATGAGATTTGAAAATTTAGATTTAGGTTTCCGCCGAAACCATCTCGGACCCACCGAGTTGAAAAACTCGGTCCCACCGATTTGGCTAATGCCATTGCACTAGTAACTCTCGGTCTGACCGAGAATTGCTAATCGGTGAGACCGATTTTAGGACTTTGTGAAACCCTAGCAGTCTCGGTGCCACCGAACTGTGACTTGGCCCAACCGAGTTCATCAGTTTAGGTTCCAAAACTGCTTCGGTATCACCGAGTTTGAAAATCGGTTGATCCGAAATGCTTTCTGTGGAAAACTAAAACTGAATTTTTGAATCATTCTTTTGCAAAAATCTCTGCATTTTGTGATGCTCATCCACTCTATCTCATCTATCTTCACAGGGTTAGCAGTCAGTGATTTGCAGCATGTCAGACCAAAGTGATAGTCAGAACAGGTCAGAAGAGTAGATGCACATGAGTGAGGGCACTAGTCCCTCTAGCAATTCAGATGAAGGCAGCAGGAGCACCCCTAGCAACCTGCCTAAAGCTGCCACCAGGACAAGGAAGAAGAGAACCTCAGATTCTGAGGATGAGGATTATAGAGCAGAAGAGGATGAGGCTACTTCCAAGAAATTAGAGCTCAAGAAGAAGTCCAGCTTAACTACAGTAAAGCCAGGCATGAAGATTAAAAGGCCTCCAGGAAGACAACCAATGTCCAAAGCCAGAGTCTCCACTCAAATTCCTTTGGAATCCAAATCCAAAGAGCCTGCTGCTGAGGGAAAGAAAAGGAAAGAAAGGGTCAAAAAGACCATAGCTAGAGTTGTTGGGAAACCTTCAATGATGGAAGAGGAAGAAGAGGTTGCTGCACCAGCACCCAAGGCACAAAAGCTTATGGGTGATGCAATTAAGTCAGGGGCTGCAACATCAAAGCCCAAGGAAGCACCCAAAGATGCCCCCAAGTCCAAGCTTGCACCAAAGAGGAATACCAGGAGTATTCCAGCTGCTGAGAAGAACAAGGCCCCAGTGCCTGAAGTTGCTGATGAGGAAGGTGAAGAAGGACAAGTCCTGAGGAAGCTCAAGCCCAAGATACCAGACCATAATGATGCCCATCCTGTGGCTGAGGACATGAACATCAGAAGAGACTCAGGGTTGAGGCTATGGAGGATGACAGATCCATATGCCACAAGGAGAAGGACTGTTGTTGATTACAGGTTCCACACAAAGGAACAGCAGGACTTCTATGAGACAATTTTGTTGGACAAGAAGCCCATAGTGTGTGATATGAGGTGGGTCGACTGGACCTACATGAAGGAAAATGAAGAACACTATCCTAGAGTGTATGAAAGTTTTGAAGCTTGTGGAGTTGCAGATTTTGTTGGGCAGAAGCTCACCAACTAGAATGATGAACTCATTATGCAATTCTACTCCACAGCACACTTCTATCCAGATGGCAGAATAGTGTGGATGTCAGAAGGTACGAGGTACCAGTCAACCATTGAGGAGTGGGCAAAACTGATCAATTCCCCCAAGGAGAGTGAAGATGACTTGGATGTCTATGCCAAGAAGAAAATGGGACACAATACCATGGCACATATGTACAAGGAGATCCCAGACAAAGCTCTAGAGACTTTCTCTTTTGGATCAGTCCACTTTCTTCTATCAGGGCTGCCTACAATCAACTGGATCCTAAGGCACACTCTTTTGCCTAAGTCCGGTGACCACAACATGATTCGAGGGCATGCAATCAACATGTTGCATATATTTGATGTGCCATAGAAATCCAAGGTCATGAGCCTTATGGTTGAGACTATTAAGAGGACAGCAGCAGATCAAAAGAGAAGCTGTGGATATGCCCCTCAGATTCAGGAGTTGATTAACTCAAAGATGGGCACAGGAAAATATCTATTGGATAAGGAACATTTTCCTCTTTATCTAGACTTTGAGGACAATCAGGTTGTCATGACTGAGAATGAACCATCATCAGTACAAGCTCAAGAGAAGAAGGAGAAGGCAAGGAAAGAGAAGGCTGCCAAGATGCCAACTCAAGAGGAGGCATCTGAGTACTTTTTGAAGAACAAGCAGGAGCAGCTTGGTTACTTGATAGCATCAACACTGAGGATTGAGAAGGGGTTGGCCACCTTAACTCAAAATCAGCAGAGCTTGGAAAGAATCATGGAACAAAAATTCTATGATCTAGATGTCAAAGTAACTAAGATTCAGTCAGTTGTGGAGCAGCTACAGGATGACATGTAGGAGAGGAAGGGCAAGACTACCACTAATGTATTTGCCAGAGTGCCTAGAGCTCAGAGGTCAGCTGTAGTGCCTGTGCCAGACACCAGAGCCACATCATCTGCACCAGCTACAACTCCTACAGCTCCAGTGCAACCAGCTCCAGCACCAACTCCTCCATCTCCCTCTACTTCAACTGAAGCCTTCATTCTTGGAGCTCTCCGGACACCACCACCTGAAGATCAAGCCTGAGAGTCGATCTAGCACTATGCATTTTCTATGAACTTTTTGGTAACTTGTTGCCAAAGGGGGAGAAAAATGTATAGATCATAGGCTTCGAGAGAGAGAGTGTTGCTTTTATTCTCTCTTGCTTTGGTGGTTAAACTTGTTTGCTTTTGATTGCTTGAGATACTATGCTGTTTTTGTGAGACATTGATGATCATGTGTTTGATCATAAGCTACACTTATGCATGTTTGATGATATTATCTTATCTATCCATATGTGATCATTCACTTTGCTTGGTGATGAGTGCATGTATTCAATCTTTATCATTTTGAGCGCTCCACCAAGATGTATGTGACATGGAAGAGTAACCCATGAGCCTAATTCCTTGTGCATTAGCAGTCCAAAGCAAATCTTAAACTATGCACAAATTTAGGGGGAGCTCTTGCTTATCACATACTTCTCAAAGCGACGATGTTTTTCAATCTTATTATCATTTGTCGAAGCTTTGATCTATATGTTGTCATCAATTACCAAAAAGGGGGAGATTGAAAGTGCAACTATCCCTAGGTGGTTTTGGTAATTCATAACAACATATAGCTCATTGAGCTAATGCTATTCCAAGACTATTATTTCAGGAAAGCTCAATGAATGGCATGGCATGGATGATGAAAGTGGATCCCTCAAAATACTAATGACAAAGGATTGGCTCAAGCTCAAAAGCTCAAGACTCTTCATTTTACATTTTAGTGATCCAAGATCACATTGAGTCTATAGGAAAAGCCAATACTATCAAGGAGGGATGAGGTGTTGCTTAATGAGCCTCTTGCTTCATGTGCTTGGTGATATGCTCCAAAAACCCTCAACTACTTTCCCACATCCACAAATGACCTAAACCTAAAGCCAAAATCGGTCACACCGATTCTTCCTATCCGGCGCCACCGAGTTCTAATGTCATAGCCACTGCCACAAACCCTAGGCAAATCGGTCCTACCGATAGGGATCTCGGTCTCACCGAGATGGGATTGTAATCTCTCTGTTTCCCTTCGTAACGTTTCGGTCTAACCGAAGTGAGTGATCAGTTCCACCAAGATTGCAATATAAACTCTCTGTTTCCCTTTTGTAACATTTCGGTCTCACCGAAAAGAGCAAATCGGTCCCACCGAGTTTACCTGACCAACTCTCTGGTTAGCTTATTACCAAAATCGGTCTCACCGAGTTTGTGTAATCGGTCTTACCGAGATTACGTTATGCCCTAACCCTAACCATATCGGTCTTACCGAGTTGCATTTCGGTCCCACCGAAAATCCTAACGGTCACTAGGTTTACTGAATCGGTCCGACCGAGTTTGATGATTCGGTCCCACCGACTTTGGTAAATTGTGTGTAACGGTTAGATTTTGTGTGGAGGCTATATATACCCCTCCACCTCTTCATTCGTGGAGAGAGCCATCAGAACAAACCTACACTTCCAACTTATCATTTCTGAGAGAGAACCACCTACTCATGTGTTGAGGCCAAGATATTCCATTCCTACCATATGAATCTTGATCTCTAGCCTTCCCCAAGTTGCTTTCCACTCAAATCTTCTTTCCACCAGATCCAAAACCTATGAGAGCGAGTTGACTTTTGGGGAGACTATCATTTGAAGCACAAGAGCAAGGAGTTCATCATCAACGCACCATTTGTTACTTCTTGGAGAGTGGTGTCTCCTAGATTGGCTAGGTGTCACTTGGGAGCCTCCGACAAGATTGTGGAGTTGAACCAAGGAGTTTGTAAGGGCAAGGAGATCGCCAACTTCATGAAGATCTACCGCTAGTGAGGCAAGTCCTTCATGGGCGACGGCCATGGTGGGATAGACAAGGTTGCTTCTTCGTGGACCCTTCGTGGGTGGAGCCCTCCGTGGACTCGCGCAACTATTACCCTTCGTGGGTTGAAGTCTCCATCAATGTGGATGTACGATAGCACCACCTATCAAAACCACGCCAAAAACATCTGTGTCTCCACTTGCGTTTGAATCCTCCAGACCCTTCCCTTTACTTTCTTGCAAGTTGCATGCTTTAATTTCCGCTGCCTATATACTCTTTGCATGCTTGCTTGAATTGTGTGATGATTGCTTGACTTGTCCTAAGATAGCTAAAATCTGCCAAACTCTAAAATTGGGAAAAGGCTAAGTTTTAATTGGTCAAGTAGTCTAATCACCCCCCCTCTAGACATACTTCAAGGTCCTACAGCACGCCAGCCCCTGCACCTTACAGGGAAAAGGCACCATCAAAATACATGACCCATTCTTGGGGTGCCTCATTGTTGGGGGTAACTGTCTCTATCACTTCCTCATCAGGGGTTGGCGTCCATTCCGCAATAAACTCTGCCAACGCCCTTCTCTGGATTGTTGATGTGCTCTCAAATTTCGGACCGAAACTGGAAAACTCCAAAGCCCATTCCACTATTCTGCCAGTAGCCTCAGGGTTTCGGAGTATCCTTTGCAATGGGAAGCATGTGACAACCGTAATCTCATGGGCTTGGAAGTAGTGGCGTAGTTTCCTTGAGGCCATGATGAGGCCAAAGATCATTTTTTGCATGCCAGAGTACCTCGATCGAGCCCCCTATAACAGGGGCTAACAAAGTACACTGGGGCCGCACCACTTTCTTCCTTGCCATGTCCTTGGGGTTGTCAACGCTGTCGTGCTCACTTTTGTCTTGATCTCCACTTGACTCTGCCGGGCCCTGCTGTCGGTGTCAAAACCGGCGGATCTCGGGTAGGGCGTCCCGACCTGTGCGTCTTAGGCTGATGGTAACAGGAAGCAAGGGACACAATGTTTACCTAGGTTCGGGCCCTCTCGATGGAGGTAAAACCTTACTTCCTGCTTGATTAATATTGACGATATGAGTAGTACATGAGTAGATCTACCACGAGATCGTAGAGGCTAAACCCTAGAAGCTAGCATATGATGATTATGATTGTAATTGTGATCGGCCTTCTAAGGACCAACCTCTCAAGTTTATATAGACACCGGAGAGGGCTAGGGTTTACATGGAGTCGGTTACAAGGAAGGAAATATAATATCCGGATCGCCAAGCTTGCCATCCATGCAAAGGAGAGTCCCATACGGACACGGGACGGGGTCTTAAGTCTTGTATCTTCACGCTTCAATAGTTCGGATGATGCATATAGTCCGGCCATCCGGATACCCCCTAATCCAGGACTCCCTCAGTAGCCCCTGAACCAGGCTTCAATGAGATGAGTCCGACACGCAGTCTTTTCTTCGGCATTGCAAGGCGGGTTCCTTCTCCGAATACTCCAAAGTAATTGTCGAACACTTAGACAGTGTCCGGATCTGCAAGATGATCTTCACATACCATTTTAGGGAACATAGCATAAATCCGATCTGCTAGCAATCTTTGTACGTCGTGCCCTTGCATCTTGGCCTGGTCCAACACTAGCCGGCGTTTCTCGCCCAACCTCGACTCGCGTTGCGAGGCGGTTTTATTAGCACATCCTGCCAAAGCAGAGATCGTGTTCCTCTTATTACGAGATTTTCCATCAATAATGTTGGTGTCAAAACCGGCAGATCTCGGGTAGGGGGTCCCGAACTGTGCGTCTAGGCGCATGGTAACAGGAGACAAGGGACACGATGTTTTTACCCAGGTTTGGGCCCTCTTGATGGAGGTAAAACCCTACTCCTGCTTGATTAATATTGATGATATGGGTAGTACAAGAGTAGATCTACCACGAGATCAGAGAGGCTAAACCCTAGAAGCTAGCCTATGGTATGATTGTTGTTCGTCCTACGGACTAAAACCCTCCGGTTTATATAGCCGGAGGGGGCTAGGGTTACCCAGAGTCGGTTACAATGGGAGGAGATCTACGTATTCGTATCGCCAAGCTTGCCTTCCACGCCATGGAAAGTCCCATCCGGTCACGGGACGAAGTCTTCAATCTTGTATCTTCATAGTCCAGGAGTCCGGCCAAAGGTTATAGTCCGGCTATCCGGACACCCCCTAATCCGGGACTCCCTCAGTAGCCCCTGAACCAGGCTTCAATGACAACGAGTCCGGCACGCAGATTGTCTTCGGCATTGCAAGGCGGGTTCCTCCTCTGAATACTTCATAGAAGATTTTGAACACAAGGATAGTGTCCGGGTCTGCAAAACAAGTTCCACATACCACCGTAGAGAGAATAATATTTGCACAAATCTAATATGCTGACGTATTCCGCAGCGTGACATCACGCCACGGCCAAGCCTTTATTCGAATCGTTTTACTGTCCCACCTAAGCGCGTTTAGCGAGGCGGTTTCCTTGGCACGTCTTGTCAAAGCAGAGATCGTGTCCCCTTATTCCGGGGTTCTCACCAATACGGGCGTGGGTAACCCAATCGTGCTTGTTGGTATGTCTCCTCAATCGAAGGCGAGTCCCAAACGGTCACGGGGAGGGCTCTTGGTATTCAACCTCTTTATAAAGAGACCAAGGGTCAACTCCTTTCTTTCAATCTCAATCAAATACGCCTCTCACCTTGAGTTCCAACACCCAAAGCTCCAGATTCAGGCACTTCGGACCTCCGATGATGTCCGGCTCCGACCTTCAAGGCTGGTGGATGCCTTCCTCTGTTACGGAAGAAGACGTGCTAAAGCTAAGAGATGTCAGGTATCTAACCGGTGAAATCTCGCATAGGCTGCCTGCTCAAGGGCAGGTTGTTCCCACTCCCAAGCCTGGCGAGAGCGTGGTGTTCGCGTCTCACTTCCTTCGGGGGCTAGGCTTCCCGACTGACCCCTTCGTGAGGGGGCTCATGTTTTATTACGGGCTAGAATTCCATGACTTAGCTCCGGAGTCCATCCTCCATATCTCATCGTTCATTGTCGTGTGCGAGGCCTTCCTCCGTATTACTCCTCACTTCGGATTGTGGATTAAGACCTTCAAAGTAGAGCCGAAGATGATCGAGGGGCAGCACACTGAGTGCGGAGGTGCTGTTATAAGCAAGAATGCTGACAGTCCATGGCCCGAGGGCTCTTTTCAAGAGGAGTCCAGCTTATGGCAACGAGAGTGGTTTTATATCACAGCTCCCAGGGGCACCAAATGGGTGGCGCCACCTGCCTTTTGCTCTGGTCCCCCACCACAGTTAGCGTCATGGGTCAATAAAGGGCTTAACTAGGGGGGCGTCCAAGGACATGCCCTTGTTGCAGGGCCGCGTTCGAGATCTCCCAGAAAGAGATATCAATCTGGCCGTAGTGACGCAGGTTATGTTGATTCGCCGCATCCTGCCCTGCAAACGTCGCCCCCTCCGCCTGTGGGAGTTTAATCCAGAAGGACCACGAGCCCTCCAACATTTTGTGGGTGCGACGCCCATGGAGATGTACAAATTATTCATCGGATCACAAGCAATGTGTCCGGACTCATCCGAGGATGCAGGTCTGAGCTGCAATCGCCCGGATACTCAAGTAAGTAGCCCTGTACCCGGACATGCTATCCGTATATTTATCATAAAATTGCCCTTAAAAGAGTTGTCCCTTAAACAGGAGTGGATAGCGAAAGCAAAGCTAATCAGGTGTCCGGCCCCCTCCCTGAGACTACGTCGGATCCCGTGTTAACCAGGATGCTGGAGGTTGCGCCTTTGGAAGAAGGCGAAGAGGGGAACAAGGAAGCTACCGCGTCCCCGAAGGAGGCTGTCAGGAAAGGAGGAATCGAGAATTCCTCTAACCAGGGGAAGAAGAGGACCGCCTCTGAAGACCTGGAGGCCATGGTCTCAAAGCGGGGGAAGAAATCTTCGTCAGAGGGTCCGGCGCCGGGGGGTGCCTCAGTCGCATTGCGCCCCCAAGGGGATCAGCTCTCCACCGAAACGTAAGTAAAGAGGGGGGGGGTTTAAAATGAGAGACATCCCTGTTCTATTTCTGAGGAAGATAACCGAAGTTTTACCTTGTAGTTCGAATCTTAGCCCTTCTCAGCAGAGCTCATCTTTAGGGGATCTTCGTCCGGAGATGATGGAGAGCGGAACGCCTCCCCCTGTCGTACCGCCTTGCGAGGCGGGCGACCCTGAGGTGTCGTCACGGAGGGTTTCTCCGAATCCGGCAGGGCCGGAAGGCGGTCGTATGGCCCCCCAAGGCCCTCCGTGTCCGGCCTTCGAAAAAGGCCATCGGACAAGTCCGGCACCATCCGGTGCATGGTCGGAGGAGCTGAAGGATCTGCTCGGGCGAGCGTCTATCTCAGAAGAACACCGTGCATTGATGGATACAGTGATTGGAAGGGTTTCATCCGCGGAGAGCGGGTTGTACGAGGCCGTCAGGAGTTTACTAACAGGTTTTGAGGTACACGAAATGATGTACCTATTGACAGATCCGCATATATAAGATGCGCCCTGTATAGATAGTAGCCCCTGAGACTCTGTGTGTTGTCAAAAATGACGGCGCGCCGAGGATCATAATCCTAGGTATAATATGTCGCCTTTCCTATGTAGGTGGCGAAGTGTCCGGTGGCTAGCCGTACTAATGAGTTTGCCGAGCTAAAGCGGCAACTTGACGTGGCAGATGCCGACAGCATGCTTGTCAACAAGCGGCTGGACGAGGCACAAGGTATGTAATTTCTCCGAAGACACCTGGTAAGAGGAGCTTGATGCCCGTACCTTACAACATGTGTGCTTGATGCAGATGGTGCCGCTGCCATGTAGAACCTTTGGGCGGAACTTGCCCGAGCCAAGGAGCAGGCCAGGAAAAGCGATGCGGCTGCCTTAAAGGCGGCTGAAGAGCTGAAAGCTGAACAGGCTGCTCACTGCCAAAGCAAGAAGGAAATGTCCGAGATGGCGGTAAAGTTAAAGAATACTGCCGACCGCTGCAAGCTTCTTGAAAAAGAAGATTGGGTGGCACAGAAGGACCTAGAGAAGGTCACTACCAAGGCCAAGGATACTCGCTCTGCGATGAGAGCTATGAAGGAGGAGCTACGTCAGGCCGGAGATATCACGGCTGGAAAGCCCTTTATGCTGCGGATGAAGTTCGGGGATCCTAAATATGCTCCGTTGGACCGGCAGTGGAGTGCGGCGAACACTTATCTGGACTTGGCGGCGAGTGCCGTGAACACGTTTGAACACTTCCGCGATCAAAAGGACCACGAAGTGGAAAAGCTTTTTTGGTCGCAGTTCCACAATCCAGAGCGCCCACTTCAATTAACCGATCATTTAGCTGCATGGGCGGAGCTGAATAGGTTATTCGGACTCGCCATGAAGTATGTCGTGAGTCATCTGTGGCCGAAAAGGCCCGAGCCGAAGAGTTATTTTAGCTTGGTGCAGTAGTTCCTCGGGGCGGTGTTGCATATTAATGCAATGAAGAGGTCAGCATGCATAGAGGGTGCGCAGATGGCTCTTGCCCGTGTCAAGACATACTGGGCGGAGATGAAGGCCATTGCTATTGCATCCCAAGATTCGGACGAGAGCCGAGTACCTGCCGAGCACTATTTTCAGGAAGTTCTGCAGGGCGCTCGTTTAATAGAGATGCAGTGCTCGAAGGATGTTATGTTCGAATAACATGTATTATTGTAAGACAATGTTTCGATGTAATATAAAAGCTTTTTATACTTGTGCCTTCAAGAATTAGAATACCTCATGTGCGGCCGTTAATGTATATGTGTATATAACCTGAAAGATGGCAGTCTTCGGCTTTAGCCCCCACGCATATAATGCGGGGGTGTTCGTAGAAGACGCATTTTCACACTTGATCCAACGTCTTGGTCCTATTAAGGAGGTGATAGCGCAACGAACTAGGCAACCAAACTATAATGCTTTATCACTTTCACTTAGCCATAGGAGTTTGACAGTAGGGCTACTATATAGCCCCTAGGGGCACCGCGCTCACCCGAACTCGGGGCACGTGCGTGCCTGGGCGGGAAACAGCCCTTCGTTAATGCGGAGGAATCCTAAAGATTCCGGCGGGTCATCGAGTGGTTGACCAGTCTCACGCTATATCATGACAGTCAGTTTTCGGCTTTCTCTACTGAGGTGCTCACATGGCCGAACCGGGGCACAATCACAATAGTTCTCCTGGTGCCGCCTTAGCCGATGGAGCGGAACGTAAGTCAGCAAAACCCAGGAGCCGGGCAAACCCAACATTTGACCAAAGACATGATTCGGAGCTGATGCATATTAGGCCAAACTCGCGACGTCGAACACTCCCTAAGGTATTCGGTCTTTATGAAAACGTGCTGAACAACGCCCTTGGTAAGAAGCCCCTGGTGTCCAGGTACGCGCAAAATTCTGACGTGGCCACATGCCAAGACACCAGCCTCCTCCTCGGTTATAACAAGAAACCGGGGGATGTGTATCAACAAGAGACAATGAAAAAGGTTTACGCAGGGTCTTAATCTGAAAATAATCCTTGGAACGGGTCCCTACTGCACGTCTGCGCCTGTGTCTCCGTTGTGCCGTATCCTAGACGGGTGTAGCACGGTGTTCATCTGTAAAAGATAGGAAATTAGTTGAAAAAGATCATGCAAAAATCTATGTTATATTAAATAAACAAAGTATAATTCAAAAAATGGGTAAAATTGAGCATTATTGTCTCTTGTTGTACACGCGCGGAGCCCCTTGTACGGGGGTATGCGGCTAGTAAGACCTTGTATGTTTACGCCGGACTCGTCTAGCCATGTCCGGGGTCTGGACGACCTGTTTAGGTGCTTTGATTAGTGAAGCTGGTTTAGTGTGTGGCTGTCAAGGCAGCCGCACAGTCTTCCGCGCTCGAGGAACACTCGATATTTCCCTTTAATGAGATGATGCCTCGTGGACCGGGAATTTTAAGCATAAGGGATGCATAATGCGGTATTGCGTTAAAGCGGGCGAAAGCTTCGCGTCCCAGTAGTGCTTGATAGCTACTTGTAAATGGGGCAATGTGGAAGGTTAGCCTTTCACAGCGGAAGTTGTCGGGGGAGCCGAACATAACTTCTAGCAGGAGAGAACCCGTACAATGGGTATCTGGGCCTGGCGTCACCCCTTGAAAGGAAGTGTTGCTATGGTGAATTTTTGTTGGGTTTATCCCCATTTTGCGGATTGTGTCCTGATATAGCAGGTTTAGACCACTGCCGCCGTCCATTAGGACTTGTGTAAAGTGGAGTCCGTCAATTATCGGATCTAATATCAAGGCAATCCAGCCTGCGTTCCGGATACTTCTAGAGTAATCCTGATGGTCGAAGGTGATTGGTTTTAACAACCAGTGGCGGGCGGGACAGACTGTATGGCGCGTATCTCTATAGGCGCCACTCTGTTTTTCCCTTTTGTCACGTGAAGTGAGTTTACTGTTTTGACTTCTTGTGGGAACTTCTTTTGTTCTCCGGTGCTTTTCTTGTGGGGTTCGTCATCGTCCTTGTTTGGTATGTCGAGCCCCTTGTGTTCGGCGTTGAGTTTTCCGGATTGCTTGAAGACCCAACAATCTCTGTGGGTATGGTTTGCAGGCTTCCCGGGAGTACTGTGGATTTGGCATATTTTGTCCAAGATTTTGTTTAGGTTAGATAGGTCGTCCCTGTTATCCTTGAGGGGCAGCTTTTTTTGATTCTGCCAAGAGCTTTTGAATCCGGCGTTGACTTCCGTGCTATTCGGGTTGTTTCCCTTGGTCCGGCGCTGGTCCTTGCTACGTCGTGGTTTCCCGTTTCCATCCCTAACTTCGGATGTACTTGGGTCGCTGGTACTGCTTCTTGCCAACCAGCTATCCTCTCCTGCACAAAAGCGGTTCATGAGGCTTGTTAATGCGGCCATTGTTCTTGGCTTTTCTTGGCTGAGGTGTCTGGCGAGCCATTCGTCTCGAACGCTGTGTTTGAAAGCTGCTAAGGCTTCGGCGTCCGGACAGTCGACTATTTGGTTCTTTTTAGTAAGAAATCTGTTCCAAAGTTTCCGGGCTAACTCTCCGGGTTGTTGAGTTATATGACTTAGATCATCTGCATCCGGAGGTCGGACATAGGTCCCTTGAAAATTTGCCCGAAAAGCATCCTCGAGCTCTTCCCAACTTCCGATGGTGTTTTCGAGAAGGCTTTTAAGCCAATGCCGGGCTGGCCCTTTGAGCTTGAGGGGTAATTATTTTATGGTGTGGAGGTCATCTCCTCTAGCCATGTGTATGTGGAGGATATAATCCTCAATCCAGACTCCAGGGTCTGTTGTTCCGTCGTATGCCTCTATGTTTACGGGCTTGAATCCCGCTGGAAATTCATGGTCCAGCACCTCATCGGTGAAACATAGGGGGTGTGCGGCACCCCTATATTTGGGTGTGCCGTGATGTTCGGATACTTGTTGCGTTGCATTGCTTACTAGAGCTAGCTTTCTTGGCCCGTAGATAGATCTGGCTGGGCCGTCTTTTTGATGCGAATCCTTGTGCGGATCGCGTGCTGGCTTGTGTGCGGCGCCATTTGCCGCTCTATGTTGGCCATGGGGTTGTTTATCCGACCGGGTGGCTTCCTTATTTTTTGATTGCGGGGGCTCTAAGGCCTCCTCATCAAATTCTGGCAGTAATTTTTGCTTCGGATAGCTCTTTGTGTGGCGACTGTTGCCGTATTTGTCTGCGGTGTTGAGTACTTTGCCCCATCTAATTCTGAGTGCATCTTCTGTTGTTTTGAGCTTCCGCTTCTGCTTTTTCAGGCTACGCGCAGTGGCGACGAGCCTTTTGTGGAGGTTCTTCTGCTCCAGCAACTTGTCCGGCGTGAGGTCGTTCGGACTATTATCTTCGCCGGGGACGGGTTGTTCGGTTTGTTTATCCAAGTTGCCCTGTTCGGACGGTTGCTCGATGGCATGTTCGTCATCCGCCGGTTCGCCCTGCTCTGTGGCTGGGTCTGTATGGCTGCTGTCTCTGTCGAGGTGGGGTTTGGAGTGGCGCTTACGCCGCCGCTTTGACTGCTTTTCGAGGGAACAATCCCTCGTTGCGTCCCTTTGTTCCTCGTCGTCGTTTCTTTTAGGTGTGTCCACCATGTATACATCGTGAGATGAGGTGGTTGTCGAGTGCCCTATAGGTGCTGGTTCCCGTTCGTCTCCTACATCGTCGTCCATACCGTCGATGTCTTCGGAGTCGAAGTCGAGCATGTTGGTTAAATCATCGACAGTGGCTATGAAGTGGGTGTTGGGTGGGCTTTGAATTTCTTCGTCATCTGCATCCCATCCTTGTTGACCATAGTCCGGCCAGGGCTCTCCTGATAAAGAGAGAGACTTTAGTGAATTTAGAATGTTGCCGAAGGGCGAGTGTTGAGAGATGTCCGCGGCAGCGAACTCCATGATCGGCGCCCAATCGGATTCTATCGGTAGGGGCGGGGAAGGTTCGGAGTCTGGGGAGGAGTCCGGCACCTTGGAGTCACGGGCTTCGTAGAGGACAAGTGTCAGGACCCCGACTCAATGCCACATCGATCTAGCATGTAACACCTCATATCACTTTGCGGCCTCACGCACGGTATTCCCACGGGTGTTGCCTTACCTTTGCCCGGGACCGTTTGCGCCTTTTGGCACACGTATATGACAGTGTCGCTAGCATCCATATGATAAGGAGCCCGGGCTGACATGGCTAGTCGTAAACCCAAAGTGGCACAAACTTACAGGGACAGGCATCCATGACCCAGCATCGAACGTGTCGGTCATCAGCGAATGAATCCAGGCTGTAGCACTGGGCTAGCAGGACTCCGATGAACCGGGCTGTAGAGGGCTAACAGGACTCCAGTATTCATCGCGTGACATTTCCCCGAAGGGACAGACACGGGAACGAAGAAGGACACATGCCGGCCAGCCTAAGTGTTCCGGAGCAGTAGCAAGCTACCATGGCTCGGTGGAGACACTAGGAGACATTTCCCGGTAAGAGAGGCTACTAAAGATAAACAACTAGATAGTCAGATCCCACACATACCAAGCATTTCAATAACATACACACAATATGCCGGATATGTGCAAATACAACATGGCATCACAATATGACTCTACGATTCAAGTATTTATTCAATAGGCTCCGAGGAGCGAGATATTACAAACATGGGTCTCATGACCCAACAATCAGAGCATACAAGTCAAAACACAAGCGGAAGCTATCATGTCTGAGTACAGACATCTATAAATGAAAAGGGCTGAGAAGCCTGACTATCTACCAGATCCTGCCGAGGGCACAAGATCGTAGCTGAGGTAACAAGCTAAACTCCGAAGTCCACGTGGAACTACTAGTGAGACCGAAGTCTCTCTGCAAAAACATAAAATAGGCAAACGTGAGTACAAATGTACCCAGCAAGACTTACATCAGAACTAACTACATATGCATCATTATCAACAAAGGGGATGGTGGGGTTTAACTGCAGCAAGCCAGCTTTGACTCGGTGGCTATCCTGAACTACGACTGCAAAGTAACTCTTTTGAGGTGGTGCACACGAGTCCACATATTCACCAATCAATACACCACTATGGAACCGCTCCCGTCTCCCTACGAGAACGCCATCCATAGCACTCACGCTTATCTTGCGTATTTTAGAGTATCCACTTTCACTTGTCTATGAACTGATATAAGCAACCCAGAAGTCCTTTACCGCGGACACGGTTATTCGAATAGATGATATTAACCCTGCAGGGGTGTACTTCTTCATACATGTTTCCACCACTTAGCGTCTGCACACGACATGTGCTCAGCAGACTTCAAGCGAAAGCCGACGTGGGTGTAGACCACGACCTACCTAAACACTCAAGTCTCTAGTCCAGGTTTATCGCCTATTCGGGTTCCATCCATGAGGAGATCCGGCCGGAGTTTCGCTCACAGCCCCAAACGATGTGAACAGGGTTCCGTGACACCAAACGGGCGCCCGGTATACCCGGCCACGTGCCTACCGCATCACAGCCCACCCCTCCGGTCAGCGCTGTCCACGGCCTCCAGCATACTACAAACACCAGAAACTACTTGCAACTCCTGGACAGAGGACAAGGGTGAATAAGAAGTCGATCGGGGTCATATTTCAGGGCCCAATGTATGGTAGTAGCTGAATCATGGATCACAAACACAGAACTCAGTTCCTGAGGACGGCTTCAATGAGACAACCCACCATGTACTCCTACATGGCCTCTCACCGATACCTTTTACCAAATCGTGTTCACACACTTAGCTCACACATAGTAGGACATGTTCACACACCTCTGATTCATCCCCGATGAATCAGACCTGACTCAACTCTAAGCAGTAGCAGGCATGACAAACAAGCAAGAATGAGTAGGCACAACAGGGCTCAAACAACTCCTACTCATGCTAGTGGGTTTCATCTATTTACTGTGGCAATGACAGGTCATGCAGAGGATAAAGGGGTTCAGCTACCGCAGCAAGTAACAGATGAATCGGTGTTGTCCTAATGCATTAAAAGAGAGCAGGGGCGAGAGAGTAGGATTGTATCGGAATGAACAAGGGGGTTTTGCTTGCCTGGCACTTCTGAAGATAACATTGAGTCTTCATCAGTGTCAACGATCACATCATCGGTATCACGTCTATCGAGAGGGGACAAATACCGGCAACACAGAAGGGAACACAATCAATGCAATGCACAATATGATGCATGATCATGACATGGCAAAATGAATGTGTTTTGGGCTAATGCATCTAGCAACAAGTTAAATGGGGTTGGTTTGAATACAAGATTCAAATTCAAACTCCATATGTGATTATTTAAATGCCCTTTATTGGTTTTGTCCAAAACAGAGGACAACCATTGTTCAAACATGCATGAAAATGGTACAGATGGATTCCTTGAATTTTTCTGATAATTTTTCATATATAATTTATTTAATTTGAAGTTACGGTTAATTTTCTATGATTTATTGAAGTTTTAGCTATTTTCTGAAATTCCTGAAATAATAATAAATCCAGAAATGATTTATGGCGTCAGCACCACGTCACGGTGACGTCAGCAGGGTCAACTGGGCGCCCCAGGTCAAACCTGACGTGTGGGGGCCACACGTCAGTGACACAGGAGCTAATCCCGGTCAAACCCAGCGCTGACTGGGGTTTGACCAGGGGTGGGGCCTACTGTCAGTGGCTGTAGGTGGTTTAGTTAGTTGGATTAGCTCCTAATGACGGAGCCACGTCAGCTAGTGACGCCGGCGACCACGGCAACGGCGAGACCTCGCCGGAGTTGCTTGGGACGGCGCTACAGGGCACCGTTTTGCTCGGGGTTTGCGGCTACAGCGAGCTGGATGACTCGCGCATCCAGTGGTGGTGGCGGCAGCAGCTGCGGTGGTCGGAATCGACGGCGGCGACCAAATCGGCGGCGGCCGGAGCTCGGGCATCGCCTAAGACGATGCTATGGTGCAGCTACGGACGAACCAATGGGAGTTTTCGGCTCCTGGGAACATCTCGAGCCCGAGGGCGTGCTCAGACGCGAGCTAAGACATCTGTGGCCACGGCGGTGCCATGGCCGGCGGCGAGGAGCGCTCGGCAAGGTGGTTAGGGCGGTTAGGGGAGGCAATCGAGCATGGGGTTAGAGGGAAAAGGGTCGTGGCCTCACAGCGGTTGCAGGGGCCGTAGAAGCGGGCTCGGGGAAGCGATGATGGTGGCGAATCGACGGCGAAGATCCTCGGCGGCCGGAGATGGGGAAGACGGCGTGGGCGGCGATGCAGGGCGTCCGGCGGGGCATGGGTTGGTGGAGAGGAAGAGGGGGTCGAGGCGGAGCCTCTGGGCGCAATGACGAGGCGAGGCAGTGGCTGTGGCCACGGCGACGCTCGTCGGCGGCGGTGGCTCCGTTCGGGTGAGAGGGAGAGAGAGCAGAGGAGAGGATGGGGACGAGAGAGTGAGCGACGGTTCCAGGAGGGGTGCGTGGCATCGCTAGAGGGCTCGGGGAGGAAGTAGGAGGTGGCCAGGGGAAGTAGGAGGTGGCCGAGGCCTCTCGGGCGCGCGCCACGCCTCGGTCCTTCTGGCGAGGAGGAAGACGACAGGGGGAGTGGAGATGGGCTGGGCCGTGCTGGGCCAGGTAGGTAGGCGCCAAGTAAGTTAGGTAGGTGGCCTGGTGGCCTTCTCTCCCTTTCTTTTATTTCCTCTTTTCTATTTCTATTTTCTGTAGTTTGTTTTGATTTACTTTTAGACACTAAATCATTTTTTATAAATCCTAAGAATAATTGTGGACATTAACTGAATTATTACAGAGGCCCTCAACTATTTTCAGAATTGTTGGAGCATTTAAAAATATTAACAGTATTTAAGTGCCCCAATTCAAATACAATATGGTTTAATCAAAAATCCAAAAATGTCTTGGAAAAATATCCATCATCTCTGGATATGGTTTTCACCCTTTTCCAGTAATCATGAACATTTTTGCAAACCAATTTGGGTTCTTTGAAAATATTTTGAAGTTGAACCTATTTGCAATGCTTTGGTGCTAGGGCTTGGTCATCCCCATTTCAAATTTCATAAAACTTAAACATGTTGCATGGATGCTAAAGCAAAAACAAACAAGGGCTGATCTGGGGCTGTGATAGCTCACCCCCACTAAACAAAAATCTCGTCCCGAGATTCAAGCGTAGGGTAAGGTGAAGGGGGAACGCAAACTAGTACAATCTTCACGATCCAGGTTGCACTTCAATTGAACGTTGATTCGTTCATCATCATTGTCTCGAAGTCTTGCCTTGAGAACTCCAACTAACATGACAACGAGAGGAAAGGAAAGACCCTAAAAGAATCGTTCTTCTCGAAGGTCGAATAACTCAGGATTAACTCACGAATGAGACATAGCAACATCTCTCGAGCTGAGAGACGAAGCACACATCCATAAGAATGGAGTGAGGCAGATGACGAAGGTTCACTAGGTAGACAACAATTTCACGCTTAAGAAGGTGGTAATCGGTTGTCAACGTAGCGAGGAGTTGAGTTGCCATGATACCACAACGAGACACCTTCGGAACCGTGACTCGTAGATATCTCCCCTTAAGTGGCAAAAAGAATTACCTTTGATTCAGAGATCATTGAAACTCTTTATACCAGCTTAAGGCAAATCATAATCGATCATTTAGAGGGGTTCGGTAGAATGGCATACTCAAACTTGGATGATGTGGATTACCTTGTTGAAGACAACGTCATAGATGATTTTTGCTTATCACCGGAAATGGAAGAGATCCATGGTAGAATGGCACATTGGCGGTGCAAGCTGGGAACAAAATGCAAATGTTGGGAATGATTCTGGTAACTGGGGAAGAACCCAACAATAAAGAGTGAATTCACTGTTGGAGTGGTTATAGCATAACCGAGGAAATCTGGGGCAATCCCAGTTAGTGCCGATGATAACACGTAGCGCTTGTGCGTGCTCTCAAGAACTTGAGCATTTCCATAATCATCAAGGTTTTACCAACATCCGTGTCAAGGATGCTGACAACACAACATACTACCATGATGAATAGCGATGTACGATGCAGATGCAAAGGAGGATAACACTTTCTCATATTTCACCTTAGCGAGCCAAGGAACAAAATCTGGACGATCGACCGAGAGACATTTAGCACTCCGTTTCTAATGTTCTCCTTGATGTGCTAGCGTAACCCATTCATAGATATGGTTTGATATCTAGAACATCAAGTAAAAAGGTCGGACTTCGGGATCTCAAAATCCATAGGGGCAACTAGGGAGTAAATCCTACGAAATCCCTATGGGGAGGTGGCCAACTTCCTCAATCAAGATATTATAATAACAGGTCTTCCGGCTGGGTGTGTTGGCCATGACATCCACTTTACCGGTTTTCGAGGGACCGATATTATAGTTCTTGGGAAATGTTCCAAACCATCATATCTGCCTGAGATTCAGATCTGGTTGGTGTCAGGATATTCCAGACTCATCGAGTCTAGGAAGAGAAATGAAAGTTTGCAACACAAATCGAAGAGATGACGTTGCGAGATTCTCGGGGAATGAACTACGATAGTAAGCTCCAAAACATGAGCTGGTTCTGCTACAAACATGTGAACACGTTGTCCCAGACAAGCATGACCACGTGGTAGTCTTATAATAAAACACTACCGAGTTCAGGTGGGAAACCATCAACGAGGATATCAAAATCCTTGCATAAGGCATGCTCTTAAGAAGGAACTTCTTCTCCTTGAACAAATCAATCAGTAGCTTGGTGTGCTCGGAACACATATGGAATGAAGGTTGCAAGTCTCCGAACCATAGAATACTTCGCACATATGCATGACTGACTTGGGATGATTCCAGAGGAAGCAAAACTAACTTTCTCAAATTCACGGTGGCAACATTCACCAAATGCACGTGTATAAGAGGAAGTCACTCCTTTCATCAAACACATATTTCATGAGTTAGCATGAAGAAATGCTTTCAGAAGTTTCCAACACTAACTTGTTGTCCAACAAGATCATGGAGGAGATAAGCATGTTGTCAATGGGATCAACAACAATTCATCTGGGTTTCCTTTTAAAAGGAATTCCATAGTTAAGTGGACACGGTGATAGCATTGGTCAGACCAAAGAATATAATGGTGTATGCTCGAGGAAAAACCCACGAATAAGACAACATTACGAACATCGTTGGTTCTGACTTGATTTGAGGATAGCCCACACCCAAATCAAAGGATTGATAAGACAATAGGTCCAATAACTGATCACAGGGACCAATCGATGAAGATATCATCTTTCTTCAACACACACTACACAAGAATATCCCTTTGGAACGAACTAAGTCAGGCAAGCTTTTATCTTCCAACTCTCCAAGTTGTTGTCTAGCTTAACCAACTAGCTCGGGGATATCTAACACCGATTCTTGGAGAGAAAGTGGTTTATTGGAAAACCAACTTGATCACGAGCTCAACATAACAGTCAGGTGACAACCTGGTGATACTTTCGAGAAGATATTCGGAAAATCACGAACCACCGATATGTTACTAAGCTCGAGAACAATCTTGCTTTTCAGGGCAAGACGATATGATCAAATGAGCGAGGACTTGACAAAATCCTAACTCATCAATCGAAATGTGCACCAGGAAGATGGACAAGGTAGCACGATCAATCTTAGAATGATGATTCAAGAACCAACACGTTAAGAATGAGGTTATTGTCCATTTAACTACCAAGCAACAAGGTTGCTAGGAGTATTGATTTCACACATCACAATTCATTTGTCGGTATTCCGGTTGCATCAACACGAGGACCGAGGAATGACAATGATGGCAAGAAGTATCACTGTACCAAGAGTTCATAGGATGGTGTGCAATTCCTACAATAATCCCGATATATAAAAGATGGTAATACTCCAAGGTAGAACAGAGCAAAGGCAAAATTAGCAATTTGATCTGCGGAGTACGACTTCTTTGACCCAATCCTGGATATGGAAGAGGTACTGGAGTTTGTTTCTCCTAGTCATTCTGCGATAGAATGGCTTGACGGACCACAAGAGTAATAGGCATCGATAAACGAACGCACACATACTCTTGACTATCAATTGATAGACGAAGGTCAGTAGACAACTAAAGAGGGACAACTCATAGGAACATATAACTTTCTGAGTTGTGGATGCATAGATTAGTATGTCGAGCGAGATCAACATTTCTTCCAGATAACCCATGCGGAGAGATAGGACTGGCAGAGTCACAATATATAATGGAGAACTCATCAAGAATAATCCTGTTGTGATATTTCAGTTCAACGAGGAACTTCTGCCATAAGTAGTTCATGGTATTTGGAAGAAGAAGATACCACGGACTTCAAGGACTATTGCAAAGGTTACTAATATCATAAAGGCACTAGCAATTACTATCAACATGAAGTAGGTAGAGTGAATCTCGGGTTCAAGAACCCAGGAACAGAATACCTATTACTAAGTAGCATCACGGGATGCTTTCGAGAATGATGGCCAGAATCATCACACTGGGAACACAAATCATGGCTAAATTACTAGATGATCCCCTAAGCACCTAGGGTCATAATAATGACTCCAACATATAAGTCGAGGCAATAGAATACCTCAACTTAACAATTAGTGTGATTGAGCTGGCATAAAGGAACATCGAACCCAGAGGGAAAGGATTTTGCAAATGCATCAGACTATTTAGAAACCTGGGATGACTCGGACAGCATAACGGCTGTAAATGCTCAGAAAAGATTTGAGACATTCACAAAAATGGTGGCATAACCACTCAGAAGCACAATATCAAGGTTCCGAGATCAACAATTAACATACGGAAGTAGTAGGAACTGAACTGAGACTTAAATCCAACAATCTTATAAGTCTACGGATTAGTAACACGTCATCCTGATAGATAGATGAGAAGACCTAGTTCCTTAACCCCGTAGGAAGAGAAGAGGTTGACTCAGATCAGAAGGGCATAAGGTATAAGGAGTAAAAAGAGCCTTACGTTCCATCCACAATCAATTCCCTCATATAACTAAAGAATTTCTAGACTCAACTTCGACCAGTTTGGCTTGGTAATCCTACAGGCAGTCAAGCTCTGATACCAACGCTGTCAGGACCCCGACTCAATGCCACATCGATCTAGCATGTAACACCTCATATCACTTTGCGGCCTCACGCACGGTATTCCCACGGGTGTCGCCTTACCTTTGCCCGGGACCGTTTGCGCCTTTTGGCACACGTATATGACAGTGTCGCTAGCATCCATATGATAAGGAGCCCGGGCTGACATGGCTAGTCGTAAACCCAAAGTGGCACAAACTTACAGGGACAGGCATCCATGACCCAGCATCGAACGTGTCGGTCATCAGCAAATGAATCCAGGCTGTAGCACTAGGCTAGCAGGACTCCGATGAACCGGGCTGTAGCGGGCTAACAGGACTCCGGTATTCATCGCGTGACATTTCCCCGAAGGGACAGACACGGGAACAAAGAAGGGCACATGCCGGCCAGCCTAAGTGTTCCGGAGCAGTAGCAAGCTACCATGGCTCGGTGGAGACACTAGGAGACATTTCCCGGTAAGAGAGGCTACTAAAGATAAACAACTAGATAGTCAGATCCCACACATACCAAGCATTTCAATAACATACACACAATATGCCGGATATGTGCAAATACAACATGGCATCACAATATGACTCTACGATTCAAGTATTTATTCAATAGGCTCCGAGGAGCGAGATATTACAAACATGGGTCTCATGACCCAACAATCAGAGCATACAAGTCAAAACACAAGCGGAAGCTATCATGTCTGAGTACAGACATCTATAAATGAAAAGGGCTGAGAAGCCTGACTATCTACCAGATCCTGCCGAGGGCACAAGATCGTAGCTGAGGTAACAAGCTAAACGTCGAAGTCCACGTGGAACTACTAGTGAGACCGAAGTCTCTCTGCAAAAACATAAAATAGGCAAACGTGAGTACAAATGTACCCAGCAAGACTTACATCAGAACTAACTACATATGCATCATTATCAACAAAGGGGATGGTGGGGTTTAACTGCAGCAAGCCAGCTTTGACTCGGTGGCTATCCTGAACTACGACTGCAAGTAACTCTTTTGAGGTGGCGCACACGAGTCCACATATTCACCAATCAATACACCACTATGGAACCGCTCCCGTCTCCCTACGAGAACGCCATCCATAGCACTCACGCTTATCTTGCGTATTTTAGAGTATCCACTTTCACTTGTCTATGAACTGATATAAGCAACCCAGAAGTCCTTTACCGCGGACACGGTTATTCGAATAGATGATATTAACCCTGCAGGGGTGTACTTCTTCATACATGTTTCCACCACTTAGCGTCTGCACACGACATGTGCTCAGCAGACTTCAAGCGAAAGCCGACGTGGGTGTAGACCACGACCTACCTAAACACTCAAGTCTCTAGTCCAGGTTTATCGCCTATTCGGGTTCCATCCATGAGGAGATCCGGCCGGAGTTTCGCTCACAGCCCCAAACGATGTGAACAGGGTTCCGTGACACCAAACGGGCGCCCGGTATACCCGGCCACGTGCCTACCGCATCACAGCCCACCCCTCCGGTCAGCGCTGTCCACGGCCTCCAGCATACTACAAACACCAGAAACTACTTGCAACTCCTGGACAGAGGACAAGGGTGAATAAGAAGTCGATCGGGGTCATATTTCAGGGCCCAATGTATGGTAGTAGCTGAATCATGGATCACAAACACAGAACTCAGTTCCTGAGGACGGCTTCAATGAGACAACCCACCATGTACTCCTACATGGCCTCTCACCGATACCTTTTACCAAATCGTGTTCACACACTTAGCTCACACATAGTAGGACATGTTCACACACCTCTGATTCATCCCCGATGAATCAGACCTGACTCAACTCTAAGCAGTAGCAGGCATGACAAACAAGCAAGAATGAGTAGGCACAACAGGGCTCAAACAACTCCTACTCATGCTAGTGGGTTTCATCTATTTACTGTGGCAATGACAGGTCATGCAGAGGATAAAGGGGTTCAGCTACCGCAGCAAGTAACAGATGAATCGGTGTTGTCCTAATGCATTAAAAGAGAGCAGGGGCGAGAGAGTAGGATTGTATCGGAATGAACAAGGGGGTTTTGCTTGCCTGGCACTTCTGAAGATAACATTGAGTCTTCATCAGTGTCAACGATCACATCATCGGTATCACGTCTATCGAGAGGGACAAATACCGGCAACACAGAAGGAACACAATCAATGCAATGCACAATATGATGCATGATCATGACATGGCAAATGAATGTGTTTTGGGCTAATGCATCTAGCAACAAGTTAAATGGGGTTGGTTTGAATACAAGATTCAAATTCAAACTCCATATGTGATTATTTAAATGCCCTTTATTGGTTTTGTCCAAAACAGAGGACAACCATTGTTCAAACATGCATGAAAATGGTATAGATGGATTCCTTGAATTTTTCTGATAATTTTTCATATATAATTTATTTAATTTGAAGTTACGGTTAATTTTCTATGATTTATTGAAGTTTTAGCTATTTTCTGAAATTCCTGAAATAATAATAAATCCAGAAATGATTTATGGCGTCAGCACCACGTCACGGTGACGTCAGCAGGGTCAACTGGGCGCCCCAGGTCAAACGTGACGTGTGGGGGCCACACGTCAGTGACACAGGAGCTAATCCCAGTCAAACCCAGTGCTGACTGGGGTTTGACCAGGGGTGGGGCCTAGTGTCAGTGGCTGTAGGTGGTTTAGTTAGTTGGATTAGCTCCTAATGACGGAGCCACGTCAGCTAGTGACGTCGGCGACCACGGCGACGGCGAGACCTCGCCGGAGTTGCTCGGGACGGTGCTACAGGGCACCGTTTTGCTCGGGGTTTGCGGCTACAGCGAGCTGGATGACTCGCGCATCCAGTGGTGGTGGCGGCAGCAGCTGCGGTGGTCAGAATCGACGGCGGCGACCAAATCGGCGGCGGCCGGAGCTCGGGCATCGCCTAAGACGATGCTATGGTGCAGCTACGGATGAACCAATGGGAGTTTTCGGCTCCTGGGAACATCTCGAGCCCGAGGGCGTGCTCAGACGCGAGCTAAGACATCTGTGGCCACGGCGGTGTCATGGCCGGCGGCGAGGAGCGCTCGGCAAGGTGGTTAGGGCGGTTAGGGGAGGCAATCGAGCATGGGGTTAGAGGGAAAAGGGTCGTGGCCTCACGGCGGTTGCAGGGGCCATAGAAGCGGGCTCGGGGAAGCGATGATGGTGGCGAATCGACAGCGAAGATCCTCGGCGGCCGGAGATGGGGAAGACGGCGTGGGCGGCGATGCAGGGCGTCCGGCGGGGCATGGGTTGGTGGAGAGGAAGAGGGGGTCGAGGCGGAGCCTCTGGGCGCAATGACGAGGCGAGGCAGTGGCTGTGGCCACGGCGACGCTCGTCGGCGGCGGTGGCTCCGTTCGGGTGAGAGGGAGAGAGAGCAGAGGAGAGGATGGGGACGAGAGAGTGAGCGACGGTTCCAGGAGGGGTGCGTGGCGTCGCTAGACGGCTCGGGGAGGAAGTAGGAGGTGGCCAGGGGAAGCAGGAGGTGGCCGAGGCCTCTCGGGTGCGCGCCACGCCTCGGTCCTTCTGGCGAGGAGGAAGACGACAGGGGGAGTGGAGATGGGCTGGGCCGTGCTGGGCCAGGTAGGTAGGCGCCAGGTAAGTTAGGTAGGTGGCCTGGTGGCCTTCTCTCCCTTTCTTTTATTTCCTCTTTTCTATTTCTATTTTTTGTAGTTTGTTTTGATTTAGTTTTAGACACTAAATCATTTTTTATAAATCCTGAGAATAATTGTGGACATTAACTGAATTATTACAGAGGCCCTCAACTATTTTCAGAATTGTTGGAGCATTTAAAAATATTAACAGTATTTAAATGCCCCAATTCAAATACAATATGGTTTAATCTAAAATCCAAAAATGTCTTGGAAAAATATCCATCATCTCTGGATATGGTTTTCACCCTTTTCCGGTAATCATGAACATTTTTGCAAACCAATTTGGGTTCTTTGAAAATATTTTGAAGTTGAACCTATTTGCAATGCTTTGGTGCTAGGGCTTGGTCATCCCCATTTCAAATTTCATAAAATTTAAACATGTTGCATGGATGCTAAAGCAAAAACAAACAAGGGCTGATCTGGGGCTGTGACAACAAGACTGGTGTTCAGCTCGATCGCCATCGAGATTGCAGCCCCCGAGGCGGTGTCCAACCACCCGTCCTCGATTGGCGCAGTTGGATCTGAGCTAAGGGTCGGAGCGGACACTGGTGCGGCCTCCTGGGCACTGTTCGGCGGCAGAGCTAGATCATGCCCATCGTGACAGTGCGGCGCACTCGGCTGTGGCTCGAACCCGTCGAAGATTAAGTCTCCGCGGACGTCATCCGTGTAGTTCAAACTTCCAAATCTGACCTGATGGCCAGGGGTGTAGCTTTCGATCTGCTCCAGATGGCCAAGCGAATTGGCCCGCAGTGCAAAGCCGCCGAATACGAAGATCTATCCGGGGAAAAAAGTCTCACCCTGGACCGCATCGTTGTTGATGATCGGAGGAGCCATCGGGCCTAAAGATGACGACACAGAGGAACTCTCAATGAAAGCACCAATGTCGGTGTCAAAACTGGCGAATCTTGGGTAGGGGGTCCCGAACTGTGCGTCTAGGCGGATGGTAACATGAGACAAGGGACACGATGTTTTTACCCAGGTTCGGGCCCTCTCGATGGAGGTAAAACCCTACTCCTGCTTGATTAATATTGATGATATGGGTAGTACAAGAGTAGATCTACCACGAGATCAGAGAGGCTAAACCCTAGAAGCTAGCCTATGGTATGATTGTTGTTCGTCCTACGGACTAAAACCCTCTCATTTATATAGACACCGGAGAGGGCTAGGGTTACCCAGAGTCGGTTACAATGGGAGGAGATCTACATATCCGTATCACCAAGCTTGCCTTCCACGCGAAGGAAAGTCCCATCCGGACACGGGACGAAGTCTTCAATCTTGTATCTTCATAGTCCAGCAGTCCGGCCAAAGGTTATAGTCCGGCTATCCGGACACCCCCTAATCCGGGACTCCCTCAATGGATGTGTGTAACCCCACGACGACCATTGGTATGACTCCATGTGTTTTTAGATAAGCCTCAAGCGATCAAGCCGAGGACTCTTGATATTCACCCCCTTTATAAATGGATCGAGGCCTATGCCTCTTTTCCACCTCCCTTGCACCTTCTCGCACCTCGAGTTCCAACACCCGAGACCCAAGCTCCAACACCCTAGATCCCCAATATGTTCGGATCCAACCCTAAAGGCCGGTGGGTGGCCTCCTCGATCCAAGAGGAGGACATTACGAGGCTTAGGGAGGTCGGATATCTGACTGCCGATATCCAGCACAGGCTTCCTGCTCCAGGGCAGGTTATCCCTACACCAGAGCCCAATGAGAGCGTCGTGTTTGTTCCTCACTTCCTCCGCGGCTTGGGCCTCACCTTGACCCCTTTGTGAGGGGGCTAATGTTCTATTACGGGTTGGATTTTCATGATCTAGCTCCGGACGCTATCCTCCATATCTCGTCGTTCATCATTGTGTGCGAGGCTTTTCTCCACGTCACCCTACACTTCGGCTTATGGCTCAAGACCTTCAATGTGAAGCCGAAGATGATCGAGGGGCGACATGTGGAGTGCGGAGGTGCCATAATAAGCAGGAACGCCGATGCCCCATGGCCAGAGGGTTCTTTCCCAGAAGTATTCGACGTATGGCAGCGGAGGTGGTTTTATGCCACAGCTCCCAGAGGCACAAAGTGGGTAGCCGCCCCCGAGTTCCGCTCGGGCCCTCCGCCACAACTAGCATCTTGGACCGACGCAGGACGGAATTGGGGGCCCTCTGGCGATGTACCAGTACTGCAGAATCGCATCCGGGAGCTTCTTGAGAGGGACATAAATCTTGTCAGTATAATTCAAGTGATGCTAATCCGATGGATGTTGCCGTGCGAACGTCGGCCTCTCCGGATGTGGGAGTTCAATCCAGAGGGTCCACAGAGTATTAAGCACTTCTTCGGCCTGAAGCTCGAAGGGATGTGTAAATTATTCTTCGGACCACAAGTAAAGTATCCGGACACCACCGACGATGCGGGCCTAAGCTGCAATCGCCTAGATGCCCAAGTAAGTAACCTTAAAGCCGGACACATTGTTTATATTTGTCATACCCATTATTCTGAAAACCCTCCGTGGCCAGGAATGGCTCAACGAGGTAGAGAGAATCAGGTGTCCGACGCCACTTCCTGAAGGCTCGCCTGGTCCAACCGTTGCCAAGATGCTTGGCCGGGTGCTCAGCAAAATGCCCTCAGGGAAAGGAGAAGGAGAGGGCAGTGAAGCCGAACTTCACACACTGCACATCTGGACCGGGGGAATTAATTCTTCCCCTGAGGAGGATAGTCAGGAAGGGAAGGCTAAGGCCTCCTCCCCATGCGGGAAGAAGAGGACCGCCTCCGAAGACTTGGAGACGGAGACGCCCAAGCAAGGGAAAAAGGTATCACCAGGGGGCTCTGCCCCGACGGGCACCCTCACTGCGTCATGCCCACCAACGGGCCAGCCCTTCACCGAGTTGTAAGTTAATCGTTAATTCGAAGGTAGTGTGTTTCTCCGAGATCCATAACCAGGATTCGTCTTTTGCAGTCCGGCTAGCAGCTCTTCTCAACAGAGTTCGTCCTCGGGGGATCTTCCTCCGGAGATGATGGAGAGCGAGACTCCACCCACCTCTCTACCTCATGAAGCGGGCAACACTGAGGTGTCGTCATGGAGGAGTCCGGATCTGCCAAAGCCGGAAGCTAATACGTCAGCCGCCTTGAGCCCGAAGCATTTGGCTCCCACGGGGGGCGATGAGAAGGGTCCAGCACATTTTGATGTCCGGTCGGACATACTGACATGCCTTCTGGAGCGAGCTGCGCTCTCGGAGGATCACCACTCATTAATGAGCGTGGTGCTTAAGAAGATTTCATTTGCTACAAGCGGTTTGAATGAGGCATTTACGAGCCTGCTCAGAGGCTTTGAGGTATGTAGTAAAAAATACACAATTTTTGGCAGTGAGGCACGCGCTAGGTGTGCCCCATATGGATAGTAGCCCCTGAGACTGTGGTTGCCCGCCCTAGGCGGCAAATGGAGGATCATATTTTGTAAGTACTGATTGCGTTGTACGTGTGCGCAGGTATCTGAGGATCCGGCTGCCGAACAGTCCGTTGAAGTTGCCAAACTGAGGAGGCGAATTGGATCGATTGATGCTGATATCACGCTAGTGAACAAGCGGCTGGACGAGTCACAAGGTATGTGCTCTTCTTTCCTTATTTATATAGGAAAATATGAGAGTGGCATAATATTAATGCAATATGCTTGGACTGCAGACGGTGTTGCTGCCATGGAAGCCCTGAGGGCGGAACTTGCCCAGGCCAAAGAACAAGCTCGAGTTAGCAATGCGGTTGCCCTAAAGGCGGCCGAGGAATTGATGTCCGAACAGGCTGCTCATCGCCGAAGCAAGAAAAAGATAGCCGAAATGGCTGTGGAGTTAAAAAATGCCACTGATCAGTGTGAGCTCCTTAAAAAGGAGCATAAGGATAGTTTGGCCGACCTGAACAAGGCACGTAATGCCACCAAGGAGATGTGGACCGAGCTCAGGGGTGCACGGGAGGAGCTTCAACAGGCCGGTAAAATCGTGGCCAGGGGCTCCTACTTACTGCGAACGAAGTTTTTGGATCCGAAGTATGCTCCCCTAGATGGACACTGGAGTCTGGCAGATGCGTATGCGGATTTTGCGAAGAGTACAACTGACGCTGCCAAGTTATTCGAGGATCAAGGTGATAAGGAAGTGGAGAAGCTTTTGTGGTCGCAATTCAATGCTCCCACTCACCCGCTGCCGTTAAGTGAGAAGATGGCTGCTGTAGCGGAGCTTCACAGGCTGTCCGGGCTTGCAATGCGGTCTATAATAGACCATCTTTGGCCGAAGGGGAATAAGCCGGACAACTACTTTGGTTTGGTGCAACATTTCCTTGGGGCCATGCCTCGGATCGACGCCATGAGGAGGTCGGCGTGCATAGAGGGTGCATGAATGGCTCTTGCCCGCGTTAAAGCCTATTGGACGGATATAGAGGCCACCATTATAGCGACCCAGGATCCGGCGGGAGGCCAGTATCCGGCCTAGCACTACTTGGCGCAGGTCACAGAAGGTGCCCGCCTAATAGAGGCTCAGTGCTCGAAGAATGTCTTGTTCAAGTGACAAATCGAATCATTGTAAAAACAATGTTTATTTTGATTATGAGGCTATATTTATACTTTTTGCCTGAAAATATGATTGTGTCCCCTGTGCGGCCGTTTATATATATATATATATATATATATATATATATATAAGTAATCCAAAAGTTAGCAGTCGTTGGCTTCAGCCCCCACGCATACAATGCGGGGGTGTTCGCGAAAAATATGCTTAGTCACACTTGATCTAACGTCTTGGTCCATTAAGGAGGTGATCGCACGTCGAACTAGGCAACCGTACTATATAGTTGTAACACTTTTTCTTAGCCATGGGAGTCTAACAGTGGGGCTACTATGTAGCCCCTGGTGCCTTTGCGTGCATCCGAATACGGGCGCGTATGTACATGGCCGGGAAACGGCCCTTCGTTAATGCGGAGGAATCCTAAAGATTCCGGTGAGTCTTCGAGTGGTTGAACAGTCTCTCGATGTATCATGACAGTCAGTTTTCGGCTTTCTCTACTGAGGTGCTCATACGGAATAACCAGGGCACAATCGCAGTAGTTCTCCTTTGGCCGCCTTAGCCGATAACAACGGAACATAAGGCAGCAAACCCAGGAGCCGGGCAAACCCAACATTTGACCAAAGACATGATTCAGAGCTGATGCATATAAGGCCAAACTCGTGACGCCGAACACTCCCGAAGGTATTCGGTCTTTGTAACAGAAAATAGGCTAAAGAAAGCCTATTATAAACCCTATATTTCCAGGTACGTGCGTTTAATCTGTCGTGGCGAAATGCCAATAATGGCAGTATCCGCTGTGGGTATGGAACCCATGGGATGGTTAAACCACAAGAGGCAATAGAAAAGGTTTACATAGGGGCTTAATCTAAAAAGAAACCTGTTGAATGGGGCCTTGCTGCACGTCTGCGCCTTTGTCTCCGTTGTGTCGTATCCTGGAAGGGTATCGCGCGAACGTTGTCTGTGGAAAAAAGAAAACTCGTAGGAGAGTACAACGTAAGTATGTGATGGATAGTAAAAGTGTAAGATGTTGGCCTGCCAATAAGGTTGAGCCAAGTGCGGGGCTGTATTAAATATTTATAGCCCCTGGTGTCCGCTACGGGATTACATATACGGTGCCCTGGTTCAGTTTTATCCGGGCTACCGGACTCGTCTAACCGTGTCTATGGTCTTAATGACCAGTAATGTTTTCTGGTATTGGAGGCCGCTTATAGTCCGGCCGCTAGGGCCGTCGCGTGTTCCTCTGCGCGTGAAGAGCGCTCTGTGATTCCGTTAATGGTGATGACGCCACATGGACCGGGCATCTTGAGTGTAAGGTAGCCATAGTGCGGTAATGCATTGAAGCAGGCGAAGGCCATTCTTCCAAGCAATGCATGACAGTCGCTTTGGAAGGGTGCGATGGTGAAGAGTAGTTCTTCGCTTCTAGAGTTGCCTGGGGAGCCAAATCTTACTTCCAGCATGATGGAGCCTTTGTCGTAGGCTTCAACGCCTGGTATCACCCCTTCAAAGGTGGTGTTGCTTTGGCTACATCTGGATGGGTTTATCCCCATCCCGCGGACAGTCTCCTTGTATATTAAATTGAGATTACTGCCGCCATCCATGAGGACATGGGTGAGACGGTATCCGTCGATTATTGGGTCAAGCACCAAGGCCTCTGATCCTCCACGCCGAATACTACTTCGGCCGTCCGTGTGATAGAAGGTGATCGGATAAGACATCCAGTAGTTAGGTGTGGGTACGATGGGCTCTATATCGTGCGCGTCTTTGAGCGCGCGTTCGTGCCTTCTCGTGGATGTGTGAGTCGCGTGGATCATGTTTACTGTTTTAACCTCTGGCGGGAATTTTTTCTGTCCTCCAGTGTTCGGCTGGCGAGGTTCATCCTCGTCTTCACTTGGTGTTTCCCTCGCCTTATGTTCGGCATTTAATTTGCTGGCCTGCTTGAAGATGCAGCATTCTCTATGCGTGTGGTTCGTAGGTTTCTCCGGGGTGCCATGAATTTGGCATAGTCTGTTCAAGACTCTGTTCGGACTGAACGGTCCCTCTTTACTGCCTTTAAATGGCTTCTTTTGCTGATCAGGTCGAGAGCCCCTGAATCCGGCATTGACCGTTGTGTTGTCCGGGCTCTCTTCCTTGTTTTGGCGTCTGTGTTTATTACGCCGTGGCTTCCCGTTGCCATCCCTTATTTCGAATGTGCTGGGGTCGCTGGTGCCTTTACGGGCTAGCCAGCTATCTTCACCCATGCAAAAACGGGCCATAAGGCTTGTTAAGGCGGCCATTGTCCTTGGCTTTTCTTAGCCGAGGTGTCTGGCGAGCCACCCGTCGCGGATGCTATGTTTGAATGCCGCTATGGCTTCGGCGTCCGGACAATCGACAATTTGGTTCTTCTTAGTGAGGAATCTGTTCCAAAACTTGCGGGCGGACTCTCCGGGCTGTTGGATTATGTGACTTAAGTCGTCCGGATCCGGAGGCCAGACATAAGTCCCTTGAAAATTGGCCCTCAAAGTGTCCTCGAGTTCCTCCCAACTCCCAATTGAATTTTTGAGGAGGCTTTTCAACCAGTGTCAAGCTGGTCCCTTCAACTTGAGGGGAAGGTATTTGATGGCGTGGAGGTCATTCCCACGAGCCATGTGAATATGCAGGATAAAATCCTCGATCCAGACCCCTGGGTCTGTCGTTCCGTCGTATGCCTCTATGTTCAAAGGTTTAAAACCTTGTGGGAATTCATGGTCCAGTACTTCTTTGGTGAACCACAGGGGGTGAGCAACCCCTCTGTATTTGGACGCGCTGTGGCATGCAGTCAGCTATTGTTGTGTCCGGTGTTTATTCTGAACTGGTATTTGGCTTGTATGATCATTTTGGTGACCATAGTCCCTCGCCGGGGTGTGTCCTTTAGATCCATAGATGGACCCGGCCGCGCCGGCTTTCTTATCCAGATGCTCACGTAGATCGTGCGCGGTGTCAGTAGCCGTTTTGTTGCGGTTGTGAAGCTGTACATCTGGCCTCCTGGTCATATTATTCTTTGGTGGAACGGCCTCGTCATTGAATTCTTGCAGTAGCTTGCGTTTTGGATAGCTCTTTGTATGGCGATCGTCGCCATATCTTTCTTCAGTGTCTAGCACTTTATTCCATCTGCGATTGAGCATTTCCTCTGCGGCTTTGAGCCGTTGCTTCTGCTTCTTTAGACTTCTCGCTGTAGCCATAAGCTTTCCGTGGAGGTTATCTCGTTCCACGCATTCTTCCAGAATGATGAATGCATCATCTTCCGGACTGTGTTCTTGTCCTGGGGCGGTTTGATGAACTCGTCCCTTCGGATCATTGTGATCGGGCGTCTGCTCCGAACTCGGTTCGGCGTGACCTGGCTCGTCCTGCTCCATCGCTGGGTCCATGTGGTTGTTATTGCCTTTGGAGTTTGCTGGTATGTCGATCCTTCTTGCGCTCTTGTCGCTATTTTTACACTTGCTGGACTTTGAGCGGCGTCTTCGCCGTCGTTTTGGCTTTTGCCCGGGGGTTTTATCTTCCGGATTACCGCCGTCGTCCTTCTTGGGCGTATCCACCATGTATATATCGTGTGACGAGGTAGTAGTCCGGCGCCCCGGAGATTCTGAATCTTCTCCTGCATCGTCGTCCATACCGTCGATGCCTTCGGAGTCGAAGTCAAGCACGTCGATTAAATCATCAACCGTGGCAATGAAGTGGGTGGTGGGTGGGCAACAAATTCCTTCGTCGTCTGCTTCCCACTCGAGCCGGACATAGTTCAGCCGAGAGCCTCCTGACAAAGAGAGAGACTTTAACGAGTTCAGCATGTCGCCAAAGGGCGAGTGCTGGTAGATATACGCCGCAGTAAACTCCATTACCGGAGTATAACCTGGCTCGGCTGGCTCGAGAGTGCGCGGACTGGAACCAACAACCGGATACGAGTCCGGGGGTCTGGAATCACAGGCTTCCACAGAGGTGAGACCTATGTTCTGCTCCATCGCCGATGAGTGTGCGGCTGTCACGCCCAATATGCGACCCTATACAAAAGGAACTCGAAGGTCCCACCAAGGATAGACCCGCATATTGAAACGCTTTTGCAAGGTGGATATCAATACATCAACATTACATAATAGATGGGGATATATACATAAGGCATACAATGCCACACGAATACAACATCACAAAACATAAGAGCATCATCCGGCTACGGATGAAACACAAACAGAAACTCAAACGACATCCACCCTGCTAGCCCAGGCTGCCGACCTGGAACCTATCCCCTGATCGAAGAAGAAGCAGAAGAAGAACTCAACGCAAGCAAGCATCGCTCTCGCGTCATGATCATCGAATAACCTGTACCTGCAACTGTTGTTGTAGTAATCTGTGAGCCACGAGGACTCGGCAATCCCATTACCATGGGTATCAAGACTAGCAAAGCTTAATGGGAAAGGAAGGGGTAAAGTGGTGAGGGTGCAGCAGCGACTAAGCAAGTATGGTGGCTAACATATGCAAATAAGAGCAAGAAGAGAGCAAGCAGAACGGTCGTGAAACTAGCAATGATCAAGAAGTGATCCTGAACACCTACTTACGTCAAACATAACCCAGAAACCGTGTTCACTTTTCGGACTCCGCCGAAAAGAGACCATCACGGCTACACACGCGGTTGATGCGTTTTAATTCGGATCTGGTGTCAAGTTATCTACAACCGAACATTAAAAAATTCCCATCTGCCTATAACCTGCAGGCACGGCTTTCGAAAGATTATATGTCGAGGTTCTAAGCCTGACAGTAGAGTGGGGGGTAGGTATGGAGAGGCAAGGTCCTAGCTATGGAGAGGTTGTAAGCACAAAGGATGTACGAGTTCAGGCCCTTCTCGGAAGAAGTAACAGCCCTACGTCTCGGAGCCCGGAGGCGGTCGAGTGGATTATGAACGTATGGATTACAAGGTGCCGAACCCTTCTGCCTGTGGAGGGGGGTGGCTTATATAGAGTGCGCCAGGACCCCAGCCAGCCCACGCAGGAGAGGGTTTAAGGTGAGTTAAGTCTGGGGCGTTACTGGTAACGCCCCACATAAAGTGCCTTTACTATCATAAAGTCTACTTAATTACAGGCCGTTGCGGTGCAGAGTGCCTCTTGACCTCCTGGTGGTCGAGTGAGTCTTCGTGGTCGAGTCCTTCAGGCCAGTCGAGTGAGTCTTCGTTGGTCGAGTGAGTCCTCGTTGGTCGACTGGAAGGCGACCTCTTCTAGGGATGTCCTAGGGTGAGTTACTTGGAACAGGTCCGTGACCCTACCCTAGGTACATGACCCCATCATTAGCCCCCGAATGGATTGAGGCTTCGAGTGAAGAAGGAGTTGATGTCGTTTCCGATTAACCTTTGCGCTCTAGTTGTGCGCTGTTCTGGATCAAAGAATCTCTTCGTCGACAGGGAGCAATTTGTCTTCGGTCGACTCGATCCATTCTATTTTTGCGTCGAGTGATCTTTCGAGCTTCGATGATCTCCGAGCGACGGATCGCCGGAAACACCGTGTCTGACAGACTAATTTGTTGCTCGCGGATTCTGCGGGGTGCGAAATTTGGGGGCGCGCGCGAAGCGGGGCAGACCGCGGCGTTCGGATGGGACGGGGCATAGACGCCTCGATCTCCGCGCCGCCTTTTTCGCCACGTATCCAGTCCTCATAACTGCTCTCAGATATGATTAGATCGACCGGGCCCACATGTCAGCCACTCGGAAGGGACCTTATAAATGTGCCCGGCGAGGATTTCTGTGCTGCGCCCCAGCATTCTCCCTCTCTCCCTCTGCTTCCTTCCTCCTTGCTCAGCGCGCTTGCTCTCGCCTCCGCACCACTCCCCTTCGTGCATCTCACCGGCGACCATGGCCAAGGAGAAGACGGCGGCGCTGGAGCGTGCCAAGAAGGCGTCGGCATCGGAGAAGGCGAAGGGGAGATCCACCAGCCGCAGACGGTCCTCGTCCAGATCCCGCCTGCCAAAGGGCTGGGTCCAAGGAGACTGGATCCAGTCGACCATCACGGAGAAGGACCTCCTCGACATGGCCAACGAGGGCTTGATCCCTCACGGAGCTGCGAGGTTGCCGGGGAAGGAGTGGCAGCCACAACCGGAAGAGGGTGAGTGTGTGCTTCTGGCCACTCATGTTGATCGTGGGTTTTCCTTGCCGCCAAGCATTTTCTTCCGTGGCTTCTTGAATTTCTTTGGAGCACAGCTCCACCACTTTACCCCAAACTCCATTGCCTACCTTGCTGCATTCGTGTCCATGTGTGAGGGCTTCTTGGGCTGTCGACCGCACTGGGGTTTGTTCAAACGTATCTTCACGTGTCGCTCTCAGACCGTGAAGAAGGCGAGCCCAGGTGACGAGAAGACCTGAGTCGTCCAAATGTGTGGGGGCCTGGGAATTCAGGTGAGGAACAATAGCACCTTCCCGCCCATGTCCTTTCCCGAGTCTCGTCGACTTCTTCTGGATGGACTCTAGTCTCGTCTTCGGGCCCACAGTACAACCACATGCAGTGGCTCCGGAATTGAAGGGGTTGGATGCGACGCTTGAGGAAGACCTCCAGAAGATCCATGCCCGTCACCCCCTCCCGAACCAACTGCACCACGCGCTCCATCAACATCTTCACGTCGGCTTTCTCCTCCGGAATCAGCTTCAGAGGGGAGGGCTTGTTCACTCGGTCCATGGTAAACGGAGGGAGTCCGTCAGGGGCTGGCAGTCGACTTGGTTCTACTACCAGGCCCAGTCGACGCCAGGGCAGTCGAGTGGACTCCCTCCGTTTACCATGGACCGAGTGAACAAGCCCTCCCCTCTGAAGCTGATTCCGGAGGAGAAAGCCGACGTGAAGATGTTGATGGAGCGCGTGGTGCAGTTGGTTCGGGAGGGGGTGACGGGCATGGATCTTCTGGAGGTCTTCCTCAAGCGTCGCATCCAACCCCTTCAATTCCGGAGCCACTGCATGTGGTTGTACTGTGGGCCCGAAGACGAGACTAGAGTCCATCCAGAAGAAGTCGACGATGTCACTCTGGAAAGATGGATGGTAGCCGTCACCGGAAACAGGGACAACCCGCGCGGAGCCAGAAGGATTCCTCCACTCGACCACAACAGCATCCCAAACAAGGTACACTTGCTCTGCTTTCCATTGTGTCCTTGTTGTACTCATTTCTGCTAACCCTGCCGACTGGTCGACTGATCCTTTTTTGGGCATCTGCTAGGCCTTCACCGAACTGTACTCGATGCCCAATGGGGCACAAGCTCCGACTGAGGAAGGCGAGGCGAGCGGGGGCGAGGCGAGCGGGGGCGAGGCGAGCGGGGGCGAGAGCCAGGAAGAGGAGGAATGGGACTCGGATGCTGCAGGGGATGACGATGACGATGATGATGATGAAGGTGACGAAGATGACATCGAGGACGAGGAAGAAGAGGAGGAGGAGGTCGTTCCACCGCGCTCGGAAAGGCAGTCGAAGCTTGTCCACGACCCTTCGACAGAACGTGGTAAGGGGGTTGCGACTGCCACTCAGTCGACCAAGCACCCTCGGACCACCTCTCCGGCGCCGACTGAAAAGGCGCCGAAGCAGCCCAGGGCGGCCTCCTCGAAGCCGACCAAGCTCCTGCCGAAGATGAAGGTGTCCATCCCCACCATATCAGGGTAATTGTGTTGCTCATATTTTCTTATTCTTGTGCGAACTTTATCTCTGGTCGACACTGAGGTTAGTCGACTGATCCTTTGGAGTTGCAGTGCTGCTACTTCTGAGACCTCGGCCCGGGCCGATGACCACGAGATGGAGGATGCAGCAACTTCGAATCCAGGTACTGTGTTCTTAATACCATTCTTAGTCGACTGACTCGCGATCTCTGATCCTGACCCTTCTCCGCAGCTCCACCCAACACTGTTATCGATCTTCCTGATGATGATGAGGATGAAGAGCCGCTGAAGCACAGGAGGAGTCGAAAAGCGTCCGCCAGTAAGGTGCCTCAGGATGTGTCAGCGCCTGAAATTCTGACTGTGGAGGAAGAGAACACCACTCGACACACGGTGACCTTCGCGACCCCACTGACGAGTGCTCAGCAGCCCTCCCTCTTCACGACTCACCACGTCCCAGAGGACCAAGCTGGTGCAGCGAAGGAGGCAATACGCCAGGCGGGACTCATGATGGAGCAGCTGAAGACCATCCGGGACGCGAGCCAGGCAGCTTATGACGCTAGCTCTGCCCTCCAAAGCAATGTCCAGGTCAGTCGACTGCTGTTTGTTCTGTTGGATATGCTACCAAAAACTTTTCTTTTCCGGGATTTATATTAGTCACCCACTGGGTGTGTCGAATAAACTCCGTGTTAGCGGGGGCACGCTGAGTGCACCCGCTGGGTGTAGTCCCCAAGGCTAAGGTCGACTGCTGGCAGTCGGCCTTAGGCTTTATAATGTCAATCTTTCTGTCAGTCGACTGGTCGACTGGATTTCGCAAACCAGTGGGGGCACGCTGAGTGCACCCACTGGGTGTAGTCCCCGAGACTGTGGTCGACTGCTTGCAGTTGATCACAGTCTTAGAGAATGCGTCTCGCACACTGTGTTTTTTTTTTGAGGTCGACTGGTCGACTTTGTCTTCAACAGGATTAGTGGGGGCACGCTGAGTGCACCCACTGGGTGTAGTCCCCGAGACTACGGTCGAATGCTTGTATTCGGCTGTAGTCTTAGAAACTTGTGTTTTTCCCTTTTTCACTCGGAAGTGAGTTACATTTGACGTTTAGTCGATTGGTTCTTCACAGAACTCCTGTGATCTCGTGGCTCGCTACTCAGAGCTGGAACAAAAACATACTCAAGTCGAGCTGAGCTTGAAACTGGTTCAGGAGAAGCTGACAAAGGCAAAGGAGGAGACCGAAGGTATGTTTGGTGAGACCCTGACGACTGCTTTTCCCCTTGCTTGTTTCGGCATCTGATCTCGCTGTAACTTGCAGGTAAGGTAAGGGAGGCCCAGCAGAAGAAAGACCTTGAGCTAGCTGATAAGATCAAGCTTGCTGACGAGAAGTTGGCTTCAGTCACCAAGCTCGAACAAGACAATACCAATCTGAAAACTGCTCTTGGGATTGCCAACAAGGAAGTCAGTCGACTGAGAGCTGACAAAGCTGCCTTGACCGACCAAGTCAGCAAATTGACTGAGAAGAAGACTGAACTGGAGGCTTTCCTGAGTGGCCTTGCCAAGAAGCTGTTTCTTATGCTTGAAGGTAAACCTCCATGTTTGGCAAATATTTCCAACTGTGGCTTCTTCCATTCGACTATTCCCTTGACTTAGTGATCACCCTTGCAGAATTTTGTCAAAACTTTGAAGAGGAAACCAGCCGACTGGAGCCGAACCTTGACCCCGTCAATTCTCCGGTGAATGACGAAGTTGCCATGGATGTTTTCCGACTGGAGTCTCGTGTCGCAGCTGTCGTGGACTATCTCGCAAGGCTGAAGGCCGCCACATCTCACATCGACTCGACGCTCTGGCCTGAGGAGACACTTCAGAATGACCTTGAGTCGCTGATGGCCCGCTTGAACGCGATCCCTGGTCGAGTGCAGGAGTGGAAGAAGTCCTCGGCTCGGTGTGGTGCAGATGTCGCTCTGTGTCTGGCCCGAGTCCACTGCAAAGATGCACGAGAGGAGAAGCTGGCGGCCCTTCGGGTGGCCAATACCAAGAAGCACGACTTCAGGTCCTTTATGGAGACTTTCCTTGCAGCTGCCACTCGGATCGCCGACGGAATTGACCTTGATGAATTTGTTGCACCTTCCAGCCCTCCACAGGAGGGGTAAAAAACTTCTTCTGGCTCGACACTTTAAATTTGCCTCGGTATGCCGAGTGGAATTGTAACCGACAAACTTTAACATGCTTGACGCCTGAGCACTTTCGGTTCCTTTAGATATCGATTCAAACTTGAATTTGGCGCTTGAATATGATTGCCTTCGGCTCAAAATGTCTTTTGCAGGTTCAAAGCAAGGTGCCTGTGCTTTAGGCGAGCGCTTGGACTGCAGCTAAGACTCCGAGTGAGAGGGTCGCTCTTCACTCGGTAGGATTTTTGTAACTTAGGCGAGCACGAGGCTGCAGCTAAGCCTCCGAGTGGAAGGCTGGCTTACCACTCGGTAGGATTTTTGTAACTTAGGCGAGCACGAGGCTGCAGCTAAGCCTCCGAGTGGAAGGCTGGCTTACCACTCGATAGGATTTTTGTAACTTAGGCGAGCACGAGGCTGCAGCTAAGCCTCCGAGTGAGAGGATCGCTCTTCACTTGGTAGGATTTTCACAACTTAGGCAAGTGCTTGGACTACAGCTAAGCCCCCGAGTGAAAGGCTGGCTTACCACTCGGTAGGATTTTGATAACTTAGGCGAGCACGAGGCTGCAGCTAAGCCTCCGAGTGAGAGGATCGCTCTTCACTCGGTAGGATTTTCACAACTTAGGCTAGTGCTTGGACTGCAGCTAAGCCCCCGAGTGAAAGGCTGGCTTACCACTCGGTAGGATTTTGATAACTTAGGCGAGCACGAGGCTGCAGCTAAGCCTCCGAGTGAGAGGATCGCTCTTCACTCGGTAGGATTTTCACAACTTAGGCGAGTGCTTGGACTGCAGCTAAGCCCCCGAGTGAAAGGCTGGCTTACCACTCGGTAGGATTTTCACAACTTAGGCGAGTGCTTGGACTGCAGCTAAGCCCCCGAGTGAAAGGCTGGCTTACCACTCGGTAGGATTTTGATAAACTTAGGCGAGTCCTTGGACTGCAGCTAAGCCCCCGAGTGAGAGGATCGCTCTTCACTCGGTAGGATTTTGATAAACTTAGGCGAGTGCTTGGACTGCAGCTAAGCCCCCGAGTGAGAGGATCGCTCTTCACTCGGTAGGATTTTCACAACTTAGGCGAGTGCTTGGACTGCAGCTAAGCCCCCGAGTGAAAGGCTGGCTTACCACTCGGTAGGATTTTTACAACTTAGGCGAGTGCTTGGACTGCAGCTAAGCCCCCGAGTGAAAGGCTGGCTTACCACTCGGTAGGATTTTGATAAACTTAGGCGAGTCCTTGGACTGCAGCTAAGCCCCCGAGTGAGAGGATCGCTCTTCACTCGGTAGGATTTTGATAAACTTAGGCGAGTCCTTGGACTGCAGCTAAGCCCCCGAGTGAAAGGCTGGCTTACCACTCGGTAGGATTTTGATAAACTTAGGCGAAACGGATTCGCAGCTAAGCCTCCGAGTGAGAGTCTGGCTTACCACTCGGTAGGATTTTGATAAACTTAGGCGAAACGGATTCGCAGCTAAGCCTCCGAGTGAGAGTCTGGCTCACCACTCGATAGGATTTTTACAAACTTAGGCGAAACGGATTCGCGGCTAAGCCACCCACTGAGGGGGAGTTTTTATGTGGGCAAAAATAAAAAGTGATGACACAATTATTTCTAAACCCATGAATTACAGAAGTACTTTATTGCAACTCATCCGAGTGATAAAACTTAAGTGTAAAATGGGCGGAGTAGCTCCGCGTTCCAAGCTCGGGGCTCGTCGATATTATGCTCGACGTTGTAAAGACGGTACGCCCCGTTGTGGAGAACCTTGGTGACGATGAAGGGGCCTTCCCAAGAAGGAGCAAGCTTGTGTGGTTTGTGCTGATCCACTCGGAGAACCAAATCCCCTTCCTGGAAGGCTCGACCTCTCACATTTCGGGCGTGGAAACGGCGCAGATCTTGTTGGTAGATGGTCGACCGGATCAGAGCCATCTCCCTTTCTTCCTCTAAAAGGTCGACTGCGTCCTGCCGCGCTTGTTCAGCTTCTGCTTCGTTGTAGATTTCGACTCGAGGAGCATTGTGGAGAAGATCACTCGGCAAGACTGCTTCGGCTCCATAGACCAAGAAGAATGGAGTTCTTCCGGTCGACCGATTGGGCGTGGTCCGCAGTCCCCAGAGTACAGATGGAAGTTCGTCGACCCAAGCTCCAGCCGCGTGTTTGAGATCACGCATCAGTCGCGGCTTCAGTCCCTTGAGAATCAGTCCATTAGCTCGCTCTGCTTGTCCATTCGACTGCGGATGGGCGACTGATGCGTAGTCGACCCGTGTGCCCTGGGAGTTGCAGAAGGTTCTGAATTCCTCTGAGTCAAAGTTCGACCCATTATCCGTAATGATGCTGTGCGGGACTCCATATCTGAATATTAGTTCCCTGATGAAGCTAACAGCAGTACCGGTGTCGAGGCTCTTGATTGGTTTAGCCTCGATCCACTTGGTGAACTTGTCGACTGCCACCAGTACATGCGTGAAGCCACTTCGTCCTGTTCTCAAAGGGCCGACCATGTCCAGCCCCCAGACTGCAAAAGGCCAGACGAGTGGGATGGTCTTCAAAGCTGACGCAGGTTTGTGCGACATATTCGAGTAGAACTGACATCCCTCGCACTTATCCACTATCTCCTTTGCCATCTCATTCGCCTTGGGCCAGTAAAATCCGGCTCGGTATGCTTTGGCCACGATGGTCCGGGAGGACGCATGATGACCACAGGTCCCCGAGTGAATATCATTGAGGATGAGTCGACCTTCTTCTGGTGTTATGCACTTCTGACCGACTCCAGTCGTGCTCTCTCTGTATAATTGTCCTTTGATGACGGTAAAGGCCTTAGATCGACGGACGATCTGTCGAGCCTCTTCCTCATCCTCTGGAAGCTCTTTCCTCAAGATATATGCGACATACGGAATCGTCCAGTCGGGAATGACTACCAAAACCTCCATGATCAAGTCGACCACCGCTGGGACTTCAACTTCAGTCGGATCTGTGGCACTCTTGGGCTGCGGAGTTTCTTCGGTGAAAGGATCTTCTTGACTGACGGAGTATGTATATGCTCCAAGAACACACCACTCGGAATGGCTTCTCTCTTGGAACCTATCTTTGCTAGATCATCAGCTGCTTGATTTTTCAGTCGGGGTATATGATGGAGCTCCAACCCCTCGAACTTTTTCTCCAGCTTCCTCACTGCACTGCAGTATCCAGTCATGGCTGGGCTTCTCACGTCCCATTCTTTCATCACCTGATTGACCACTAAATCCGAGTCGCCATAGACCATTAGGCGACGGACGCCGAGTGAAATGGCCATGCGCAACCCATATAGGAGGGCCTCATATTCTGCCTCATTGTTGGAGGAATCAAAGTGAATCTGGAGCACATATCTGAGCTTATCTCCTCTGGGGGAAACCAGGACAACCCCAGCACCGGAACCATTCAACATCTTAGAACCATCGAAAAACATGGTCCAATGCTCCGAGTGAACTTCAGTCGGCTGCTGCTGTTCGATCCACTCGGCGAGGAAATCTGCTATTGCCTGGGACTTAATGGCTTTCTTTGCCTCAAACTTGATATCAAGGGGAAGAAGTTCAATCGCCCATTTGGCCACTCGACCAGTTGCATCTCTGTTGTGCAAAATCTCTGATAGTGGAGCGTCGCTGACGACTGTGATTGAATGGTCAGAGAAATAATGAGCAACCTTCTTTGTGGTCATGTATATTCCATACACAAGCTTCTGATAATGAGGATATCTCTGCTTGGATGGAGTCAAGACTTCAGACAAATAATACACTGGGCGCTGAACTTTGAGAGCTTTTCCTTCTTCTTCCCGCTCGACCGTTAGCACAGTACTGACGACTTGTCCTGTGGCTGCGATGTAGAGCAACAGAGGCTCTTTGCTGATTGGAGCAGCAAGCACCGGCTGGGTGGAGAGCAGAGCTTTTAGCTCGGCAAACGCTGCATCAGCTTCCGGAGTCCACTCGAACTTGTCAGCCTTCTTCATCAGTCGGTAAAGAGGCAGTGCCTTTTCACCGAGTCGTGAGATGAATCGACTTAATGCGGCCAAGCATCCAGTAAGTTTCTGGACATCGTGCACTCGCACAGGGCGTTTCATTCGGAGAATAGTGCCAATCTTCTCTGGGTTAGCGTCGATTCCCCGTTCGGAAACGAGAAAACCGAGTAACTTGCCACCTGGAACTCCAAATGTGCACTTTGATGGATTGAGCTTGATATCATACCTTCTGAGGTTGGCAAATGTTTCGGCGAGGTCAGCGAGCAGGTCGGAACCTTTTCGTGACTTGACAACAATATCATCCATATAAGCTTCCACATTCCGACTGATTTGAGTGAGTAGACACTTCTGGATCATTCGCATAAACGTGGCTCCGGCATTCTTGAGGCCGAATGGCATGGTGATATAGCAGAAGCACCCGAATGGAGTGATGAAAGCTGTTTTTACTTCATCGGGCCCATACAGACGGATCTGGTGGTACCCGGAGTAAGCATCTAAAAAAGACAACCTCTCGCATCCCGCGGTCGAGTCAACAATTTGATCTATGCGAGGGAGAGGAAAGTGATCTTTCGGGCAGGCCCGGTTGATGTGCTTGAAATCAATGCACATTCGGAGCGACTTGTCCTTCTTAGGAACCATGACGACATTAGCGAGCCACTCGGAGTGGAATATCTCTCGGATAAATCCTGCCGCCAACAGTCGAGCCACTTCTTCACCAATGGCCTTTCTCTTCTGGACGGCGGACCGCCGAAGATGTTCTTTGACTGGCTTTGCAGACTTGTCGACTCTTAGGCGGTGCTCAGCCAGTCCCCTGGGAACACCTGGCATGTCAGCGGGCTTCCATGCAAAAATGTCCCAGTTCTCACGGAGGAACTGGATGAGCGCTTCTTCCTATTTTGGGTCGAGTGTTGTGGAGATGCGGGTCGGAGCTGCTTCGGGGTCGGTCGGGTGAATGTGAACAGGCTTCGTCTCACCGGACGACTGGAATGCAGATTCTGTGGCGGGCTTCTTGGACCGCAGCAAGTCACTCGGATCTGCGTTTTGCTTGTATTCTTCGAACTCGACCGCTGTCACTTGGGAATCGGCAATTTTGGAGCCCTTCTGAAAGCACTCCTCTGCCTTTTTCCTATCTCCGGTGACAGTGATCACACCTTTGGGACCGGGCATCTTCAATTTGAGGTACACGTAACATGGTCGAGCCATGAACCGTGCATAGGCTGGTCTCCCCAAAATGGCATGATATGCACTTTGAAAATCCACGACCTCAAACGTCAACTTTTCTTTGCGAAAATGCTTTGAATCGCCAAACACTACGTCCAAAGCTATCTGGCCGAGTGACTCAGCCTTCTTCCCTGGTATAACTCCATGGAAGCTCATGTTACTAGTGCTCAGTCGAGACATCGGAATGCCCATACCTTTCAACGTGTCTGCATATAACAGATTCAGGCCACTTCCACCGTCCATCAGCACCTTTGTCAGTCGAGTGCCTTCGACAACTGGATCGACCACCAAAGCTTGCCTCCCAGGGGTGGCAATATGAGTCGGGTGATCAGATTGGTCGAATGTGATGGGTGTCTGAGACCACTTCAGATAATTTGCCTTTGCTGGGGCAACCATGTTAACCTCTCGGTTAATCACTTTCAGTCGACTTCTGCTTTCCACATCTGCGAAGATCATCAGAGTGGAGTTGATATGCGGATATCCTTCCTCACTGTCCTCTTTGTCTTCGGCTTTGTCCGACTCCTTCTCCTTGTCCTTAGACTGTTTTCCCTGAAACTGCTGGATCAGGAGTCGACATTGGCGAGTGGTGTGTTTTGGGTAAATGATATTCCAGTCTTCATCTTTCTTCGTGTGAATATGACACGGCATATCCATCACGTCGTTCCCTTCTTTGTCCTTCACCTTCTTGGGGTTCCAGGATCCTTTTGGTTTCCCCTTAAACTTTCCTTGAGTCACGGCCAGAGCCTCTCCAGGAGCTGCCGGTTCAGCCTTCCGCTTCTGTTTCCGACTGGAATTTCCTTTTTCCGACTGACTCGGCTTGTGCTTGCCGCTTCGGAGTCGGTCTTCTTCTTCGCCGTTGGCGTACTTGGTAGCAATCTCCATCATCCGACTCAAGGTCATGTCACCGGTTCGACCAAATTTCAAGCTCAGTTCTCTGTTCTTGACACCATCTTTGAAGGCGCACACTGCCTGATGGTCAGAGACATTTTCCACAGTGTGGTGCAAAGTGATCCACCTCTGAATATACTCTCTGAGAGTCTCATTGGTTTTCTGCACGCAGACTTGCAACTCTGTCAATCCCGTTGGTCGCTTGCAAGTCCCTTCGAACGTTCTGACGAACACTCGGGACAGATCTTCCCAAGTGTAAATGCTGCTAGGAGGCAATTGAGTCAACAATGCCCTGGCAGAACCTTCCAACATGAGGGGCAAATGCTTCATGGCCACCTCGTCGTTCCCACCACCGATCTGAACTGCCACTCGGTAGTCTTCAAGCCAAGTTTCAGGCTTAGACTCACCAGTGAACTTGCTGACTCCTGTTGCCAGCCTGAAATTGGGGGGAATAACAGCGGCTCTGATAGCTCTGCTGAAACATTCAGGACCAGAAACATGTACTCGACTGCTCGTGGGCACATCTCTGTCGAGTGCACCTCGATGGGCTCTGTTCCGGTCGACCAATCCTTGCACGATAATGGATCGCGCGTCGAAGCCTGGCTCTCTGGGGTCAACTGGAACCCTACGCCCTGTACTGTACTGACGCCTATCATCTGGCTGCCGAGGAGCGTAAGACCCACCCCTCGGAGGGGAATAGGGCACTCGACGCCTATCGTCTCGGTCGAGTCTGTCGCCATATTGATCTCGTCGATTCTCACGCCCTTCGCGCCGCGGAGGCGATCTGGGGCTGTGAGCTGACTGAACCGTATTCACAGTGACAGATCGACTGTGAATTCTGTTGCGCGACTGAGACACGGCTGAATTCTGATCTCCTGCTGCCCGGAGCAGATCCCTGATCTGCAGCAAACCTCTGCCAGCTTCTGACTGCGAAGGCTGAATGGACTCTGCTATACGGGTCGCAGCTGCTAAATTCTGAATTGGGGTTCGATATACCTGAGTCGGCGGGAAGAGTTGACGTCGACTGGTGTCGGGAACTCGTTGCCGCGCGCGCTCGTCGAGTGCTCGCTGAAGGTTCTCCAGTCGAGTGCGCTCGGCCAAATTGGCCAGACGCGCCTCCTCCAAGGCACGAGCCTCGGGGGTTTCTCCTGCGATGGGAACGCGCAGGGGATCCTCGTTCCTGCGGCGAAGCTCTTCTCTTTGCAAAGAGTCGAGTGGCTCGGGCTGGTACTCTTCGTAGCCTCGTGCAGGGTCGCCGCCGTCGCCTGCTCCACCACCACGGGCGAAGCCAGGAGGACTGTGGGGCCCGTCGACCATCAAGATTTCCGCCGCTGGATCACTGCTTCCGCACTCGGATGTAGTCTCTCCGGAGCCAGTCGACTGATCGAACAAGCCGTAGAGAGATTCGTCGGGCTCGATTGCCGCAACTTGTGTAGTGGCCGACTGGCGAGCCACCGCGTGACTCACCCACCGCTGAAGCCTCGACCGGCCTGAGCGCTTGCGCTGGCGGGAGACCGGGAGGGTGGAAGACGGAAGATCCGACCGATACTGGGTCGATGGTTGCCGCAGCAGAACGCCGCGGACACATGCGCGAAAATGCGTCGCACCGCGGACGGGGAGCGCATCTACGTCGAGTGGAGCCTCCTGGAGCCATGCGGAGTCGTCGGCGATGAAGGTGAGAGTGCCGAGACGGATCTCTTGTCCCTCGATCAAAACTCCAGCAGACACCATGATGAAAATACTCGGAAGAATCGCAACTTCTCCACAAAATCGCTAAAACACCTGCCCCAAGGTGGGCGCCAACTGTCGTGGTTCTAAGCCTGACAGTAGAGTGGGGGGTAGGTATGGAGAGGCAAGGTCCTAGCTATGGAGAGGTTGTAAGCACAAAGGATGTACGAGTTCAGGCCCTTCTCGGAAGAAGTAATAGCCCTACGTCTCGGAGCCCGGAGGCGGTCGAGTGGATTATGAACGTATGGATTACAAGGTGCCGAACCCTTCTGCCTGTGGAGGGGGGTGGCTTATATAGAGTGCGCCAGGACCCCAGCCAGCCCACGCAGGAGAGGGTTTAAGGTGAGTTAAGTCTGGGGCGTTACTGGTAACGCCCCACATAAAGTGCCTTTACTATCATAAAGTCTACTTAATTACAGGCCGTTGCGGTGCAGAGTGCCTCTTGACCTCCTGGTGGTCGAGTGAGTCTTCGTGGTCGAGTCCTTCAGGCCAGTCGAGTGAGTCTTCGTTGGTCGAGTGAGTCCTCGTTGGTCGACTGGAAGGCGACCTCTTCTAGGGATGTCCTAGGGTGAGTTACTTGGAACAGGTCCGTGACCCTACCCTAGGTACATGACCCCATCATTATACCCTGCTGGGGTGTCCCAACTTAGCCCATGACAAGCTCTCGCGATCAACGAAGGAATAGACCTTCTCCCAGGAAGACCCGATCAGACTCGGAATCCCGGTTTACAAGACATTTCGACAATGGTAAAACAAGACCAGCAAAGCCGCCCGATGCACCAACAATCCCGATAGGAGCTGCACATATCTCGTTCTCAGGGCAACACCGGATGAGACTAGCTACGAGTAAAACCAGCCCTCAAGTTGCCCCGAGCCCGCAGGCAGCTCAGTTCGGACCAACACTTAGACAAGCACAGGCCCGGGGGGGCTAAAATAAAGATGACCCTCGGGATGCGCGACTCCCAAGGGAAAAAGGGCTAGGTGAGGCAAATGGTAAAACCAAGGTTGGGCCTTGCTGGAGGAGTTTTATTCAAAGCGAACTGTCAAGGGGGTCCCATAAATCACCCGACCGCGTAAGGAACGCAAAAATCCGGGAACATAACACCGGTATGACGGAAACTAGGGCGGCAAGAGTGGAACAAAACACTAGGCAAAAGGCCGAGTCTTCCACCCTTTACCAAGTATATAGATGCATTAATAATATAAGAGATATTGTGATATCCCAACCAAAATCCTGTCCACCATGGAGAACTCTTCAACTTCACCTGCAACTAGCAACGCTATAAGAGGGGCTGAGCAAAAGCGGTAACATAGCCAAACAACGGTTTGCATAGGAAAGGTGTCAAAGGTTAGGGGCTGACATGGCAATGTGGGATGGCTTGATAAACAGGTAATAGGTAGCGCAACATAGCGATAGAACGAAGCAACTAGCATAGCAATGATAGTAGTGAGATCCAGGGTAGCGGTCATCTTGCCTGAAACCCCGCTAGGAAGAAGAACGAGTCCATGAAGAAGACGAACGGATGAAGCCGAACCAAGCGTGGACGAACGAATCCTCACGATCGCAACGAAACAAGAACTATCGAAAAGAAGCACACAACATAGTAAACACACCACACATGAACAAGGCATGATGCACAACAAGCATGAAGCTACTCATGGCAAGAGATGATGCAAACAAGAACAACACATCAAAGCAAGTTTAAATGAGGCCGGGAACAACATATAACAATACTAGTAAGTCCTCATATGCATATTTCGAAATTGGTTCAGATCTGAATAAACATTATGTTCAAGTAGTTAAACATCAAGTTAAGATGCACAATGATGATCTGCACGAGATTCTAGTCAAGTTACATATAAAGATCATTTAGTTCGGAGCTACGGCTTAGAAGATATGAGCAAAACAAGTTAAACATGACATTGATGCAAAATGCATACAAACATCAAGAAAACACCTCAAAACAAGGATGCAACATGATAATATGAAGCTACATGCAAAATCAAGCAACTTTCATATAGAGCACACTCAAAACGGAGCAACGGTTCAACACACACACATGAAACAAGTTTAAAGGACAAGCTGTCCAAAACAGCGACTAGGCATATTGCAAGCATCAAAACTATATGCTACAGCACCTCAACATGAAAACAAAAGACATGGTCATGATGTACAGGTAAAGCACAACAAAACATGAACACTGAGCTAACTCCAGAAATCACTAGAACATGCTCAAACACACATGGTAAGATTGCAAGTTATTACAATTTCAGACTTTGCAGAAAATAACAGCACGATGCAATGTTTAGAGCTATCAAACAACATGTTACAGGAACTTATAATGTCAAACAAAGGCATGGCATGAATCTACTAATTGCATAGATCAAAAGTACCTTACTGACCATAAGCCAAAAAGGATCAGAAAATACAATGGCACCCACGTAAACATAGCAAGTTTTTATACAGATTCAAACATGGCAGCAACATAATTATGAAGGCATGTTTATGAGCTTGTACCACTCACCACAGAGCAATATATAGCATGGAAAGGCACCCAACAGTAATAAGACATATTTGTGAAGCAAACCAAGTCAAGAACAAGTCCATAGCATGCAAGGATCAACTATAGCAACCTTGGCCAAATTGAATAACACGTAAACAATCTGCCAGGAAACATTTTGAAGCAAAAGTAGAGCACGAAAATGACATGCTAGACTACTCAATAATTGCAACCAGGACCACGGATGGATATAGCATAACCATGTTTTCAAAACACCCTTACTGAAGTATCTCAAATTATGCATGGATCTCTCTATAGCAACATGTTTACATGGCATCAAAATTACAGCAGAACAGGGACTAAAATCAGCATTAACGCGAAGCCTAGTTTGCATGCTTGTGCTAGTCACCACATTGATCACAAAAATACATGGCATACACCCCTGTAAATATGGCATGGCATAGTTCAAAACACATGTAGACATCAACCTCATAGGATGCACACATCAATCATAGCAAAAATGACAAAAGAGCTCGTTCTGTTAACAGACAGCAGAAAACATCACGAAGCACTCTTACAACGATGATTCGGGCATCACGATGACCTCAAATGAATATGATACAATGTAATGAAATGATGTACTCTTCGAGACGAACAATTTGACATATTACATGCACAAAATGGAGCTACGGATGCAGAGATACAGCAGGTTGAACATGGCATGAAAATTACAAAATATCAGGGACTTAGCAGTTTTTTTAAAAAAAAAACTGGACGAGCGGGTGATAACTACAATGCAACCGGGCGTGTTTTAGACGGGCCGCTCACCTAGCGGGCTGAGCCCAGATTGGTGGAGAACGAGGTGGGCCGGCTGGGGCTGCGGGCGCTGGGTTGGGCCTTGGCGCTGCTGGGCCGAGGCCCGCGTGGATGAGGCAGGGGAGGAATCCCCTCGTGCCCGAGGCACGGTGGCGGCTCCGGCGCCATGGCGACGGCGGCGAAGCTCCGGCACGTCTCCGGCGGAGTAGGAGGGCGTGGTCGGCGGCGGGGCGGCGACCGAACGCCGGCGGAGGCGCGGGGTTTGGGGTGGCCGGGGAGGCAGGGCGCGCGGGCTCCGGCGGGGAGCCAGGGCGGCGCGGGCGGCAGCCGGCGAGGGGACGGGGCGCCGGCCGGCGACGGGGCCGCGGCGGCGGACGGCGGAGGGAGGCGGCGGCAAGGCCACCGGCGGCGGGGACGGGCGGCGCTCGGGAGGAGGCGGCGGCGGCTGCGGGCGCTGGGCCCAGATCTGCCCGGGGCGGGCCGGATCTGGGCTCCCATGGGCCCCGATGAAGTGGGCGTGGTGGGCGGCGACGTGGCGACACGCGAGAGGCTGGGGCGGCGACGCGGGTGACATGGCGTCCCCGGATTGGTCCGGGCGACGTGGAGGCTGGGGGTGGACGTGTCCGGCCGCCGGGCGGACATGTCCGACGGCGCGAGGAGGGAGAGGGCTAGGGTTTTGGACTGCGAATTTCGGAGGGGGGAGGCATATATATAGGTAGAGGGAGCTAGGAGAGTCCAAATGAGGAGCGGTTTTCGCCCACACGATCGTGATCGAACGACCGAGAGCATGGAGGGGAGTTAGATGGGTTTTGGGCCACTTTGGAAGGGGTGTTGGGCTGCAAAGAGAGAGGGGCTTTACGGTTACCCGGTTAACTGTTGGAGTATCAAACGACCTCCAAATGGCACGAAACTTGACAGGCGGTCTACCGGTGGTATACCAAGGCCACTTGGCAAACCTCGGGCCATTCGGAGAAAGTTTAATACCCGCACACAAAGAGAGGCAAGAAGGGGATGCCGGAGGACATAGGAGCGCCGGATTGCAAAACGGACAACGGGGAAAATGCTCGGATGCATGAGACGAACACGTATGCAATGCAATGCACATGATGACATGACAATACGCAACACGCAAACAAATGATATGGCAACGACAACGAATAACTGGCAGACACCTGGCGCATCGGATCCGGGGCGTTACAGCGGCCTGCTGGGCGGGGTCCACCCCTCTGTCCTTAGGCAATGCAGCCTGCTCCAGATTTAGGTCCGGGGATACTGCAGGGGTGATATCCCGAGCATCGTCCGACAGCAAGTCTAAGCCGTGCTCATCGTGATTGTTCGGTGCTCCTGGCACAGGCCCAAATCTGTCGAAGATCAAGTCTCCGCGAATATCCATCGTGTAGTTCAAGTTTCCAAACCTGACCTGGTGGCCAGGGGCGTAGCTGTCGATCTGCTCCAAATGGCCAAGCGAATTGGCCCGCAGCGCGAAGCCACTGAACACGAAGATCTGTCCGGGGAGAAAAGTCTCCCCCTGGACCGTGTTGTTGACGATCGAAGGCGCCATCAAGTCTTGCAGCAACAACACAGAGGAACTCTCAATGAAAGCACCAATGTCAGTGTCAAAACCAGCGGATCTCGGGTAGGGGGTCCCGATCTGTGCGTCTTAGGCTGATGGTAACAGGAAGCAAGGGACACAATGTTTACCCAGGTTCGGGTCCTCTCGATGGAGGTAAAACCCTACTTCCTGCTTGATTAATATTGACGATATGAGTAGTACAAGAGTAGATCTACCACGAAATCGTAGAGGCTAAAGCCTAGAAGCTAGCCTATGATGATTATGATTGTAATTGTGATCGGCCTTCTAAGGACCAACCTCTCAGTTTATATAGACATCGGAGAGGGCTAGGGTTTATATGGAGTCGGTTACAAGGAAGGAAATATAATATCTGGATCGCCAAGCTTGCCTCCCACGCAAAGGAGAGTCCCATCCGGACACGGGACGGAGTCTTGAGTCTTGTATCTTCATGCTTCAAATGCATATAGTCTGGCCGTCCAGATACCCCCTAATCCAGGACTCCCTCACCCGCCATTTCTCAGCCGCTTCCACTTCTCGCTGCGCCACCAAGGCCGCACTAACCACTTGGTTGGTTGCTGCCAAGTACAGTAACAACGGCTCCTGTGGTTTGGGGCGACCAGGGTAGGCACAGAAGATAAATATGCCTTCAAATCTTGCAGGTCTTATAGTAAAAAAACTCTTGCAGGGTTGCATCTGCTTCCGGGGTCCACTTCGTGGGCCCTGCCTTCTTCAAGATTTTGAAGAACGGTAGGGCACGCTCGGCAGACTTGGAAATGAATCTGCTTAGCATGGCAACGCATCCCGTCAGGCGCCTCGCATCTTTAATTGTCCTTGGCGCTTGGATATGCTCAATGGCCTTGATCTTGTCGGGATTGGCTTCGATCCCCCTGTGGAACACAAAGAACCCAAGCAGCTTGCTGGAGGGAATGCCAAACATGCACTTCTCTGGGTTGAGCTTCAAGTTGATCTTGCACAGATTTGCAAATGTCTCCTCCAAATCCTGGATAAGAGTCGCTCTGTCCATGGTTTTTGACCATAATGTCAGCCATATAAGCTTCAATGTTTCTGTGCAGCTGAGGTTCAAAACCAATCTGGACTTCCCTTGCAAAAGTAGACCGGCACTCTTTAATCCAAATGGCATGTGGATAAAGCAGTATGTACCATACGGGGTGATGAACGAGGTCTTTTCTTCATCTTCCTTGGGCATGAAGATCTGGTGATATCCTGAATACGCATCCAGGAAGAAAATCACAACCTGAGCTGGAATCCATAATATGATCGATGCGTGGCAAGGGAATGGGTCCTTCGGGCAAGCTTTGTTGAGATCTGTGAAATCTATGCAAAGCCTCCACTTCCTGTTAGCCTTCCGGACTACCACTAGGTTTGCTAGCCAAGTGGGATGTAGCACTCCTCTGACCAAACCAGCTGCCTCAAGCTTCCTGATCTCTTCTGCAATAAACTGTTGCCTCTCCAAGGCCTGCTTCCGAACTTTCTGTTTAACAGGTCTGGCGTGTGGGCAAACAGCAAGGTGGTGCTCGATTACCTCCCTGGGAACACCGGGGATATCAGATGGTTACCATGCAAACACATCGATATTCGCCCGCAGGAAGGCAACGAGCATGCTTTCCTATTTGTCATGGAGGGTGGCGCTGATGGAAGGTACCATCAACGCCAGCCAGCCCTATCGGGACCTTCTTCACTTGTGGAGCAGAAACCTTGGTCCTTTTGTTGTTGGAACTCTCCGGAAAATCATCAACAGGTGTAGCGCACTCCGAAGAGGTGCGCTTCCCGAATTCCTTGCTGGTGTCCCTGCTATCCTTCTTCTTTCCTCTGCTTTCCTTGATGGGAACTGTTGTTGTCGTTGCCTCTGCCGTGTCCGTGTCCCACTACATCTTATCTACACAAATGATTGTGTCCTTCTCATTCGATGGGATAGAGATGATTCCGAGCGGCCCGGGCATCTTCAGGGTATTGTAGGCATAGTGGGATGCTATCATGAACTTGGCCATGGCCGATCGCCCAAGAATCCCATTGTACGCAAAGGGAGGTCGACCACATCAAACACAATCTTTTATGTCTGATAGTTCAATTCACCTCCAAACGTCACGGGCAACGTGATCTTTCCCTTAGGATGACTCCTGCCGGGATTAACTCCTTGAAACGTGCCGGTGATCTCTAACTCTTCTTCTGGTATCTGAAGTCTGCTGATAACCTTTGGGGAAATCAGATTCAACCCGGCCCCACCCTCCACCAATATCTTAGTGACCTTGAGGTTGTGAATTGTTGGAGAGACCAACAATGGCAAGCATCCTACCACAGTGGTACAGTTAGGATGATCCTCTTTGTCAAAGATGATGGGCATGCTTGACCATTTGAGAGGTTTCCGGGCCTCTGGTGTTGGTTCCATGGATTGACCTCACACGCCCACCATTTGAGTTGGCGGTGAGAGGAGTGCAAGGATGCACCCCCATCAATGCACAGGGCATCAGTGGCCTTCTGAAACCCCTGCTCGCTGGTTTCCTCTTCATCCCCTCCACCAGTCTCATCATCACAAGCTTCCTTCACCTAACCCCTGGCGGGTTTTCCGTTGCTCCGAAAGGGTTTGCCGGGGCGATTTGCTTCACCGCCTCGGTTCTTGCCGCCAGCGGCATTCTGACCTTTGTCCTTGTCACGCTTCTCATACTCAGCTCTCTGTCTCTTGACAAACTGCTCAACCTGATAGCACTCTTGAAGGTCATGGCCCTTGGTCCGATGGATCTTGCAGTATGGTCCATCGCCCTTCCCGGCCTTCTCGGCAGCCGCAGCTTCCCGGCAATTAGCGCACACGGCAGCCTCCTTGCCGGGGACCTCAGCTTTGGCGGTCTTGCCGGTACTAGGGGTGCCCGATCGTTTGTAGGCTGACATGGCACATTAAATGCACCGCTCAATGTCACATAGTTGCCTGCCCGGCAAGCCTTGCCGGGCTTACTCTGCCAGCTCCATGCCTGCTCGTCAAACACTCATAGGACCGGTGTCGTCCATAGGTTTTCTGGTAGAAAGGGGCTGCCATGTGGCCAATGGCTGCCACTTAATCACTTTGAGGCTTGACACCGCATTGACCCACGACGTCAGTCGGGGGGCGGTTGATGACATGTTCCTTGCCCCTGCGAGTCCTGGCAGGCCCTGCCGGGACGCTTTGGTTGCTTCCTTACGGGGGTGGCTCTGCCCTTGTCAAGTCCATTTGCCCGACAAGGGAGGTTCTTCTCTTGGTGGTACCTACCTTCTCTGGCTTGATCTTGGTCTCCTCATTCTCCATGCTGGTCCTTTGATGATCTTGATCTCTTGCACTCTAGCTCGGTCTGAGACCATGATCTTGTTCCCGTACCTATGCAAAGTCAGGGCAACATACCCAGGGTCTATTGCACCGACACTCAGTGTAGAACGTGTATCCACTTATGTCATATGCTTGGTATGTCAACATCGTAGGTGATCGCTTTTGTGCCAACCATGTAGCAATGTCCTCGATGGATCCTTGTGCCAAATGCTTCTTCAGCCATTCTGCGTAGTTCTTAGTGTGCTCCTTCATCTCCACATATGATGAAGGCACCACTAGTGAGAAGCTTTGGCGTATCTCCGCCAAGTGTTCTTCATCATAAGCGCTCAGAACTGGGCCGTTAAGCAGTACCGTCAAAATGGGCTTTCTCTGCCAATTCTCCGGGTGCAGCCATTTGTGTGCCAGCAAGGACCGGCTTACCTTTCAGCCTTCCCTCGTGGCTAGAGAGGGGCAAACCTATAGGTCATTGTTTCATGTATTCGGTGCAAAACTCAACCACCTCATCCACGGTATAACCTTGTAGGATGCTTGCCTCTGGATGGTTTCAGTTCCGACAAAAGCGCTTAAGTATTCCCATGAACCGCTCGAAGGGATACATGTTGCGAAGAAACACATGACCACAATACTTTATCTTGTCGACAAGGTGCACAGTGAGATGGACCATGACATCAAAGAATGACGGTGGGAAAAACATCTCTAGGTTGGACAATATTCTTGCAATATCATCTTGCATATGATCCAGCTCTTTAGGATCTACAACTTTCTGCCATGGTTGGTTGAAGAAATCACGGAGCTCAATGAGTGTGTTCCTTATATCTTTGTCCATCAGATTCCTGATGGCCACCAGGAGGATTTGTGTCAACATTACGTGGCAATCATGTGACTTCATGTGTCCCAACTTCATTTTACCTGAGCTCACATCCACGAGACTTCTGATGTTTGCGGATTAGGAAGAGGGTGTCTTAACTGACAACAAAGACGTGAAGAATGTCATGGCAGGGCTTAGAGTATTATCACCAAGCTCGCAGAAGATAATGTAAAGCTGAAGAAGAAACTGGCTGATCTAGAATGTACAATCAGTACGATGAAGCAAGAAAGAACCAATCACAGGAAACAGATGAAAGCAAGAGACAAGAAGGAACTAGCATGTGTAGTTATGGTTGTCGCATTAGCCATGTTCTATGCGCTGTTTGCATTGATGATTAGGGGTTTTGTTTGACAGTATTTCTAAAGCACATCTTGATGTGCTCTAAGTAATGCACATCTAGGTCCTATGCCATTGATGTTACGCGAAGATTCGTGCAGATATTTTTCTTTGTCTTTTTTCTTTTCCTTTCTAGTTTGATTATTACTCGCTTTATCAATAACAAGAGCTCAATGTATTGCCTGCCAACTATCCTACTCCGTTTGTACCGGTACCAGTGCATAATCCCAAAACGCGTTCCTTGTTTTTGTCCTGAAAAAGGAAACCAGCCAAATAGCCAATATGAGTCCTGCGCAACCCCGGGAATTTGGAGCGACTGGTATAAATAATTGTGGTTGATTATATCAGTGGTTAGATAATACGTCAACCCCCGCTTCAATTCCTCCGACCCACCACCCCCACCCCCCACCCCCCGCGCAAAAAACCCCGCTTCAATTGGCAGTTCCTCTTCTCTGCATACCCCGCTTAAGTGTCCACCATCTTCATCGTCCCTAGCAGGCTGCGCTACACACTGGCACACACTCTGCAGCAATATCGAGCGACAGAAAGGACGACAGTTCAGTCAGCAGTTTGGCGCCCGATAATAGGTCAACATCAGAATCATCCCGCTCGTCTTCCATGAGTCTGGCATCAAGCCCAGACCTCGATTATCCAATTCATGGAAGGGACACCACCTCCGGAGTTGTCAGGCGACAACCAGACGGACGAGGAGCCATCAGAGGATGAAGAAGAGGATGACGATGATGATGAGGAGGAATGATCGAACGAGGAGGAGGACAACGACAATAGGAATGACAATGACGACGACGGCGGCGATGAAAAGCCAACGGTCAGCAGCAAGAAGCGTCCCCGCCAAGACGATGTCGCGCGACCATCCAACAACTACAACAAGAAGAAGAAGGACTAAATTAAGCAGACTGTATATATCTTTGTTTCCGTTCACTCATATTAGTTTGTTATCTCTGTTTAGCCTGTCAATCTCATCGCAGACGGTTAGTAATATGTTTTCGATAGAGATCTTCTACATTATTGCCCATGGGTTGGTTTGTTGAACTGTGTGCCCTAACGAGCACACAATTCACAAAAAAAGACCGTATGCGTTGTCTGTAATGATTGCACACAATTCTGATTATCGACCTGTTTGTCGGGTATCACACACATCTTGTTACGCTGAATCGTTTGTGTTCACCTCAATCGTCGCAAATGGTTCATCAGAGAAAACTGTATGTCGTATATCACACACACACATTGATATGGCTGCTCATTTCTGTTGTTTTGTATAATCGCAAACAGTTTGTCTGGATCAGCCGTATGCCCAACATCACACACGCAAGTAAAATCTGAACCGTGTTTGATGTACCCGCCATCGCAAACGTTTTGCATCTTTTTTGACATTTTTTACATCACCTTTTGTGATTAATGCATCACACACAGTTTCATCAAAGGGTCTTTGAACGTAGTGCCGCGTTAGCAGCATCCTGCAGTAGTGAGTAGTAAGGTACATGCAATAACATGTATATCAAATATAACCTTGTTCACTTTGCCATCCTTCTTCTCAGCCAAATATTTGGGGTAGTTTCGCTTCCAGTGACCATTTCCTTTGTAGTAGAAGCACTTAGTTTCAGGCTTAAGTCCAGCTTTGGGCTTCTTCACGGGAGTGACAACTTGCTTGCCATTCTTCTTGAAGTTCCCTTTCTTTCCCTTTGCCCTTTTTCTTGAAACTAGTGATCTTGTTAACCATCAACACTTGATGCTTTTTCTTGATTTCTACCTTCGCCAATTTTAGCATAGCGAAGAGCTCGGGAATCTTTTTCTTTATCCCTTGAACATTATAGTTCATCACGAAATTCTAGTAGCTTGGTGATAATGACTAGAGAACTTTGTCAATCACTATCTTATCTGGAAGATTAACTCCCACTTGATTCAAGCGATTGTAGTGCCCAGACATTCTGACCACATGCTCACAGGTTGAGATATTCTCCTCCATCTTGTAGGCAAAGTACTTGGCAAAGGTCTCATACCTCTCGACATAGGCATGGGTCTGAGATACCAATTTCAGCTCTTGGAACATCTCATATGCTCCATGGTGTTCAAAACGTCTTTGAAGCCCCAATTCTAAGCCGTAAAGCATGACGCACTAAACTATCAAGTAGTCATCATATCGAGCTTGCCAAACATTCACAACATCTACATATGCTCCTGCAATAGGTCTGTCACCTAGCGGTGCATCAAGGACATAATTCTTCTGTGCAGCAATGAGGATAATCCTCAGATCACGGACCCAGTCCGTATAATTGCTACTATCATCTTTCAACTTAGTTCTCTCTTGGAACATATCAAAAAATAGGTGAGCTACAACGTGAGCTATTGATCTACAAAATAATTTGAAAATACTATCAGGACTAAGTTCATGATAAATTAAAGTTCAATTAATCAAATTACTTAAGAACTCCCACTTAGATAGACATCCCTCAAGTCTTCTAAATGATACGTGATCCAAATCAACTAAACCATGTCCGATCATCACGTGAGATGGAGTAGTCATTAATGGTGAACATCTCTATGTTGATCATATCAACTATATGATTCATGTTCGACCTTTCGGTCTCTAGTGTTTCGAGGCCATGTCTGTACATGCTAGGATCTCAAGTTTAACCCGAGTATTCCACATGTGCAAAATTGTCTTGCACCCGTTGTATTTGAACGTAGAGCCTATCACACTCGATCATCACGTGGTGTCTCAGCACGAAGAACTGTCACAACGGTGCATACTCAGGGAGAACACTTATACCTTGAAATTTAGTTAAGGGATCATCTTATAATGCTACCGCCGTACTAAGCAAAATGAGACACATAAAGATAAGCATCACATGCAATCAAAATATGTGACATTATATGGCCATCATCATCTTGTCCTTTTGATCTCTATCTCCAAAGCTTCGTGATGATCTCCATCATCACCAGCTCGACACCTTGATCTCCATCGTTGCGTTGTAGTCTTCTCGCCAACTATTGCTTCTACAACTATCGCTACCGCTTAGTGATAAAGTAAAGCAATTACATGGCGTTTGAATTTCATACAATAAAGAGACAACCATAAGGCTCCTGCCGGTTGCCGATAACTTTTAAAAAACATGATCATCTCATACAATAATGTATATCACATCATGTCTTGACCATATCACATCACGACATTGTCAAGCCCAATATGCGACCCTATCCAAAAGGAACTCAAAGGTCCCACCAAGGATAGACCCGCATATTGAAACGCTTTTGCAAGGTGGATATCATTACATCAACATTACATAATAGATGGGGATACATACAAGAGGCATACAATGCCACACGAATACAACATCATCATACATAAGAACAACATCCGACTACGGATGAAACACAAACAGAAACTCAAACAACATCCACCCTGCTAGCCCAGGCTGCCGACCTGGAACCTATTCCCTAATTGAAGAAGAAGCAGAAGAAGAACTTCAAGACAAACAAACATCGCTCTCGCGTCATGATCATCGCAAAACCTGTACCTGCAATTGTTGTTGTAGTAATCTGTGAGCCACGAGGACTCAGCAATCCCATTACCATGGGTATCAAGACTAGCAAAGCTTAAAGGGAATGGAAGGGGTAAAGTGGTGAGGTTGCAGCAGCGATTAACCATATATGGTGGCTAACATACGCAAATAAGAGCGAGAAGAGAGCAAGCGGAACGGTCGTGAAGCTAGCAATGATCAAGAAGTGATCCTGAACTCCTACTTACGTCAAACATAACCCCAAACCGTGTTCACTTCCCGGACTCCGCCAAAAAGAGGCCATCACGGCTACACATGCGGTTGATCCATTTTAATTCGGATCAGGTGTCAAGTTATCTACAACCGGACATTAACAAATTCCCATCTGCCCATAACCGCAGGCACGGCTTTCGAGAGATTATACCCTGCAGGGGTGTCCCAACTTAGCCCATGATAAGCTCTCGCGATCAACGAAGGATATACCTTCTCCCAGGAAGACCCGATCAGACTCGGAATCCCAGTTTACCAGACATTTCGACAATGGTAAAACAAGACCAGCAAAGCCTCCCGCTGTGCCGATAAATCCCGATAGGAGCTGTACATATCTCGTTCTCAGGGCACACCGGATGAGCCAGACGTCGGGTTGGCATAGACCCTGGTTGCCCAGGGGGCGCTGGACATCGCTCGGTTTGGACCAACACTTAGACAAGCATTGGCCCGGGGGGCTAAAATAAAGATGACCCTCGAGAGGGCGACTCCCAAGGGAAAAGGTAGGTGGTGGTGAGGCAAATGGTAAAACCAATGTTGGGCCTTGCTGGAGGAGTTTTATTCAAAGCGAACTGTCAAGGGGGTCCCATAAATCACCCAACCGCGTAAGGAACGCAAAATCCGGGAACATAACACCGGTATGACGGAAACTAGGGCAGCAAGAGTGGAACAAAACACCAGGCATAAGGCTGAGTCTTCCACCCTTTACCAAGTATATAGATGCATTAATAATATAAGAGATATTGTGATATCCCAACATAATCCTGTCCGTCATGGAGCAAACTTCAACTTCACCTGCAACTAACAATGCTATAAGAGGGGCTGGGCAAAGCGGTAACATAGCCAAGCAATGGTTTGCTAGGAAGGGTGTCAAAGGTTAGAGGTTCATGGCAATTTGGGGAGGCTTGAAGAGCAAAAGATAGGTAGCGCAGCAAAGCAATAGAACGAAGCAACTAGCATAGCAATGATAGTAGTGAGATCTAGGGTAGCGGTCATCTTGCCTAAAATCCCGCTAGGAAGAAGAACGAGTCCATGAAGAAGATGAAGCCACGAAGACGAACCAAGCGTAGACGAACGAATCCTCACGATCGCAACGAAACAGGAACTATCGAGAAGAAACACACCACACATGAACAAGACATGATGCACAACCAAGCATGATGCAGGACAAGACTACATGAAGCTACTCATGGCAAGGGATGATGCAAACAAGAGCAACACATCAAGGCAAGTTTAAATGAGGCCGAGAGCAACATATAACAATTCCGGTAAGTCCTCATATGCAAATTTCGAAATTGGTCCAGATCTGAATAAACCTTATGTTCAAGTTGTTAAACAGCAAGTTAAAATGCACCAAGATGATCTACACGAGATTCTAGTCAAGTTACATATAAAGTTCATTTAGTTCGGAGCTACGGCCTGGAAGATATGAGCAAAACAAGTTAAACATGGCATTGATGCAAAATGCGCCCAAACATCAAGCAAACACCTCAAAACAAGGATGCAACATGATAATATGAAGCTTCATGCAAAACTAAGCAAGTTTCATATAGAGCACACTCAAAACGGAGCAACGGTTCAACACACACTCCAAACAAGTCATAACAACAATCTGTCCAAAACAGCAACTAGGCATATTGCAAGCATCAAAACAACATGCTACAGTACCACAATATACAAACAAAAGGCATGGACATGATGTACATGTAAAGCATAACAAAACATGAACACTGAGCTATCTCCAGAAATCACTAGAACATGCTCAAACACACGTGACAAGATTGCAAATAATAACAGTTCAGACTTTGCAGAAAATAACATCAGGTTGCAATGTTTAGAGCTATCAAACAACATGCTACAGGAACTTATCATGGCAAACAAAGGCATGGCATGATACTACTAAATGCATAGATCAAAAGTCCCTTACTGACCATGAGCCAAAAAGGACCAGAAGATATGATGGCACCCATGTAAACATAGCAAGTTATATGACAGATTCATACATGGCAAGAACAACAATAAGTAGGCATGTTTGTGAGCTTGTACCACTCACCACAGAGCAATAAATGGCATGGCAAAGCAACCAACAGTAATAAGGTATGTTTGTGAAACTAAGCATGGCAAGAGCAAGTCCATAGGGTGCATGGATCACTAACAACAATCATGGCAACAACTGAACTTAATGTTAACAGGCTAACGGCAACATTATTAAGCAACTTTGGAGCAAGTTTACAACAAACTACAACAAGCTATAAATGCAACCAGGGGCATGGATGGAAAGAGCATGACATGTATAACAAAACACCCTTAGTGAACATCTCCAGATTATGCATAGAATGACTTGTAGCAGCAGGTTTACATAGCATCACGAAATAACAGATTCAGCCTAGCAAAACAGCAACAGCAAGTACACTACTTAACAAGCTTGATTCACTCACCACAAGTCATTGCATGACAAGATAAGCATAGCATCAGCAAGTAGACATGTTTATGAATCTAACCAAAGCAAGAACAAGTTCATAGCATGCAAGGACAACTACAACAACCTTGGCAAAATTGAATAACATGTAAACAATCTTCCAGGAAATATTTTGTAGCAAAAGTAGAGCACGAAAATGACATGCTAGACTACTCCATAATTGCAAATAGGGGCATGAATGGATAGAGGAAAACCATATGTTCAAAACATCCTTACTTAAGTATCTCAAAATATGCATGGATCTCTCTGTAGCATCAAGTTTACATGGCATCAAAATAACAGCAGAGCAGGGACTAAAATCAGCAACATCATGAAGCCTAGTTTACATGCTTGTGCTAGTCACCACATTGATGACAAAAATACATGGTAAGCACCTCTGTAAAGAAGACATGGCATAGTTCAAAACACATGTAGACATCAACCTCATAGGATGCACACATCAATCATGGCAAAAATGACAAAAGAGCATGTTCTGTTAACAGACAGCAGACAACATCATGTAGCACTCTTGCAATGATGATTCAGGCATCAATATTAGCTCAAATGAACATGATGCAATGGAATGAAATGAAGTACTCGTTGAGACGAACAATTTGACATATTACACGCACAAAACGGAGCTACATGCATGGAGATATGATGCGATGAACATGGCATGATAATGTCAAAAATACTTTGGGGACTTAGTGGAAAACGGGGTCAACCTCGAGCTGGATCGAGCACGGACTTCAAGGCGGCCGGAGAACTCGCCGGAGTTGATGGGGACGGTGGCCGGAGCTGCGGGAGAGGTCGGGGAGGCCCGGGGTGGACCGAGGGCGACGGATCCGGGCTGGCCCAGGCCGGATCCGACACCGAAGATGGCCAGCGGCGAGCTAGCGACGGAGGGCGGCCGGCGAGATGGCGGGGTCGTGAGGCGGCGGCGGTGCTCCGGCGGGGAGCTTAGGGCGGCGGGCGCGGGTCCGGCGAAGGCTCTGGGCGGAGGAGGAGCGTCGGGCGGCGGGGTCGCAGCGGCGGCGACGCGCCGCGGCGGCGGACGGCGGCGGCGGATGCCGTGGATGGGCGGCGCGATGGGGCCGGAGGCGCGGCAGCGGGGCGAGCCCGGACGGCGGCGGCGCGGGGAGCCGCGAGGGTGGGAGCCGGTTGGGGCGGCGGCGTCTCGGGCGCGGAGGCGGCGGCGGGCGGGCCGCGCGGGCCCAGCTCGGGCCCCGCGGGCCGGCGGTAGTGGGAGGCGGCGAACGCCACGTGGCAGGAGGCGACTGGCTGAGGGGGTGGCGGCGGACATGTCCGGCGGGGTCCGTACGTGTCCGGCTGCGGGATGAGGACGAAGCTAGGGTTGGACTGCGCAAAAATTTGGGGAGAGGCACATATTTATAGATAGAGGGTGCTAGGAGAGTCCAAATGAGGAGCGGTTTTCAGCCACGTGATCGTGATCAAACGACCGAGAGCATGGAGGGGGTTAGGAAGGGTTTTGGGACACTTTGGAGGGGTGTTGGGCTGCAAAGAGAAAGGGGGGTTTCGGGCTGCGCGATTAACCGTTGGAGTATCAAACAACCTCCAAATGGCACGAAACTTGACATGCGGTCTACCGGTGGTATACCAAGGCCGCTTGGCAAACCTCGGTCCATTCCGAGAACGTTTAACACCCGCACACGAAACAAGGTCTGAGAGGGGCGATGGGGCACGCGTGAGAGGTTTGGACTCCGAACGGACAACGGAGAGAACCGGGAGGACCCGAACGGATGCAAGTTTTGAAAAACATGCAGATGAAATGCAGATGATGACATGGCAAGAATGCAACACGCAAGCAGATGACATGGCAACAGCGGCGAATAACTGGCGGACACCTGGCGCATCGAATCCGAGGCGTTACAAACATGCCCTGCAAAAACAAGTTAGATGTCCTCTAATTTGTTGTTGCAAGTTTGATGTGGCCTATACAGGCTTCTAGCCAGAACTGTTCTTACCAACAATACAAAACCACAACAGTGATTTATCAAGTTTGCTGTTTTAACCTTCAACAAGGCCCGACCGCAATCTAATTTGATTCAACTAAAGTTGGAGAAACAGACACCCGCCAGCCACCTATATGCAAAACTAGTTGCATGTCTGTCGGTGGAACCGGTCTCATGAACGTGGTCATGTAAGGTTGGTCCGATCCGCTTCATCCAACAATACCGCTGAATCAAAATAATACATTGGTGGTAAGCAGTATGACGATCACCGCCCACAGCTCTTTGTGTTCTACTCGTGCATATCATCTATGCATAAACCTGGCTCGGATACCACTGTTGGTAAACGTAGCATGCAATTTCAGAAAATTTCCTACGCTCACGCAAGATCTATCTAGCAACAGAAGGGGGGGAGTGTGTCTATGTACCCTCGTAGACCGAAAGCGAAGGCATTTAGCAACGTGGTTGATGTAGTTAAACTTCTTCTTGTTCTGACGGATCAAGTACCGAACGTACGGCACCTCCGAGTTCTGCACACGTTCAGCTTGAACGTCCCTCGAACTCTTGATCCAGCAAAGTATCAAGGAAGTAGATGAGTTCTATCAGCACGACGATGTGGTGACGGTGATGGTGAAGTTATTCGCGCAGGGCTTCATCTAAGCACTACGAGAATATTACCGGAGGCGTAAACTATGGAAGGGGGCGCCGCACACGGCTAACAATTGTTGGTTTGTGTTCTAGGCGCGCCCTCCCCATGTATATATAGGTGGGCGGGGGGAGGGGAGCAGCCTTGGGGTGCCCAAGTAGGAGGAATCCTACTTGGGCCCCTAGTCCAATTCGGCCTCTCCCCCTTCCTTTTTTTGCCGGAGAGAAAAGGGGAGGGGGAAGGAGAGAAGGAAGGGGGGCCAAACCCCTTCTCCTCCTTCTCCAATTTGGCCACATGCCAAAGGGGGGCGCCACCCCTTGTGGGCTAGTGTACTCCCCTCTTATGGCCCATATCTTCCCCTCGGGGTTTCCGATAACCCCCCGGTACTCCGATAAATACTCGATACTATCCAGAACACTTCCGGTGTCTGAATACTATCATCCTATATATCAATCTTTACCTCTCGACCATTTTGAGACTCCTCGTCATGTCGGTGATCTCATCTGGGACTCCAAACAACATTCGGTCACCAAATCACATAACTCATATAATACAAAATCCTCATCGAACGTTAAGCGTGCGGACCCTATGGGTTCGAGAACTATGTAGACATGACCGAGACACCTCTCTGGACAATACAATAGCGGAACCTGGACGCTCATATTTGCTCCGACATATTCTATGAAGATCTTTATCGGTCGAACCGTTATGACAACATACGTTATTCCCTTTGTCATCGGTATGTTACTTGCCCGAGATTCAGTCGTCGGTATCTTCATACCTAGTTCAATCTTGTTACCGGGAAGTCTCTTTACTCGTTCCGTAATGCATCATCCTGCAACTAACTCATTAGTTACTTTGCTTGCAAGGCTTCTTATGATGTGCATTAACGAGAGGGCCCAGAGATACCTCTCCGATACTCGGAGGGGCTAATCCTAATCTCGATCTATCTCAACCCAACAAACACCTTCGGAGATACCTATAGAGCATTTTTATAATCACTCAGTTACGTTGTGATGTTTGATAGCACACAAGGCATTCCTTCGGTATCCGGGAGTTGCATAATCTCATAGTCAGAGGAATATGTATTTGACATGAAGAAAGCAATAGCAATGAAACTGAACGATCATTATGCTAAGCTAACGGATGGGTCTTGTCCATCACATCATTCTCCTAATGATGGGATCTCATTCATCAAATGACAACACATGTCTATGGTTAGGAAACTTAACCATCTTTGATTAATGAGCTAGTCTAGTAGAGGCTTACTAGGTACACGGTGTTTTGTCTATGTATCCACACATGTATCAAGTTTCCGATTAATACAATTCTAGCATGAATAATAAACATTTATCATGAAATAAGGAAATATAAAATAACAACTTTATTATTGCCTCTAGGGAATATTTCCTTCAACGAGGAGCTCCGGAATAGTCCAAAGGTAAAGATTGATATATGGGATAATAGTGTTTAGTCTCCGGAAGGGTTCCGAAATTCACCGGAAGGGGCTTCAGATGTTTCTCGAAATGTCCGAGTACGAGGACACTTTATTTGGGCCAAGGGGTAAAGCCCACGAGGTTTTTGGAAGGTGCAAAAGGAAATATTTTGGAGTCCAGGGGCCAGACGCCAAGGACCCTGGCGTCTGGTCCTAGAGTCCGAGAAGTACTCTCGCCTTGCGTGCCAAACCAACTTTGAGGAGGCTCTTTCTCCAAGTTACGACCCCAAGGCTAAACGTATAAATAGAGGGGCAGGGCTAGCACCTGGGAGACATCAAGAATCACCAAGCCGTGTGTCGGCAACCCCGTCCCCTCTAGTTTATCCTCTGTCTAGTTTCCGTTGTGCTTGGCAAAGCCCTATGGAGATTGTTCTTCACCACCACCGTCACCATGTCGTTGTGCTACCAGAACTCATTCTACTACTTCGCTCCTCTTGCTGGATGAAGAAGGCGAGGACGTCATCGAGATGAACATGTGTTGAATGCGGAGGTACCATACATTCGGTACTTGATCGGGACGGATCGCAAAGGTGTACGACTACATCAACTGCATTAATAAACGCTTCTGCTTAGCGATATTCAAGGGTATGAAGATGCTCTCCCCTTTCGTAGCTATGCATCTCCATGCATAGATCTTGCGTGTGCGTAGAATTTTTTTGTTTTCCATGCAACGTTCCCCAACAACCATAGCTTCTTCATAGTTCGTAGGTTCGCCGTGGTCTAATAACATGACTTCCAGGACAGGATTACCATACCACTCTGGTGCTGAACATGTTTTGGTCGACCTATGAAGTTCAGTAGTAACTTGATTTGAAGTTTCATGAGCATCATCATTAGATTCCTCTCTAGTTGGTGTACGCATCACGGAAACGTTTTTCCCTGGTGTGCTACTTTCCAATCCAAGAGAAGGTACAACTACCTCATGAAGTTCTACTTTCCTCCCACTCACTTCTTTCGAGGGAAACTCCTTCTCTAGAAATGACCCATTCTTAGCAACAAAGGTTTTGCCTTTGGATCTGTGGTAGAAGATGTACCCAATAGTTTCCTTATGGTATCCTATGAAGATGCACTTCTCTGATTTGGGTTCGAGCTTATCAGGCTAAAGCCTTTTGACATAAGTGTCGCATCCCCAAACTTTAAGAAATGACAGCTTAGGTTTCTTGCCAAACTATAGTTCATACGGTGTTGTCTCAACTGATTTAGATGGTGCCCTATTTAACGTGAATGCGGCTATCTCTAATGCATGGCCCCAAAATGATAGTGGTAAATCGGTAAGAGACATCATAGGATGCACCATATCTAATAAAGTACGGTTACAACGTTCAGACACACCATTACACTGTGGTGGTCCAGGTGGCGTGAGTTGTGAAACTATTCCACATTGTTTTAAATGAAGGCCAAACTCGTAACTCAAATATTCACCTCCGCAATCAGATCATAAAAAATTTATTTGCTTGTTACGATGATTCTCCCCTTCACACTGAATTTTTTTTTGAACTTTTCAAATGTTTCAGACTTGTGTTTCATCAAGTAGATATACCCATACCTACTCAAATCATCTGTGAAGGTTTGAAAATAATGTTACCCGTCGTGTGCCTCAATACTCATCGGACCGCATACATCGGTATGTATTATTTCCAATAAGTCATTAGCCCGCTCCATTGTTCCGAAGAACGAAGTTTTAGTCATCTTGCCCATGAGGCTTGATTCACGGGTATCAAATGATTCATAATCAAGTGATTCCATAAGTCCATCCGCATGGAGTTTCTTCATGCGCTTTACACCAATATGACCTAAATGGCAGTGCCACAAGTATGTTTCACTATTCATTATCAACTTTGCATCTTTTCGCATCAATATTATGAATATGTGTATCACTATGATCTAGAGTCAACAAGAATAGACCATTCATCAAAGGTGCATGACCATAAAAGATATTACTCATATAAATACAACAACCATTATTCTCTGACTTAAATGAATAACTGTCTCACAATAAACAAGATCCAGATATAATGTTCATGCTCAACGCTGGCACCAAATAATAATTATTGAGTTCTAAAACTAATCCTGAAGGTAGATGTAGAGGTAGCGTGCCAACGGCGATCACATCGACCTTGGAACCATTCCCGACGCGCATCGTCACCTTGCCCTTAGCCAATCTTCGTTTACTCCGCAGCTCCTGTTTCGAGTTACAAATATGAGCAATCGAACTAGTATCTAATACCCATGCGCTACTATGAGCATCAGTAAGGAACACATCAATGACATGTATATCAAATATACCTTTGTTCACTTTGCCATCCTTCTTATCCGCCAAGTATTTGGGGCAGTTTTGCTTCCGGTGGCCATTTTCTTTGCAGTAGAAGCACTCAGTTTCAGGCTTGGGTCCAGCTTTGGGCTTCTTCACGGGAGCGGCAACTTGTTTGCCATTCTTCTTGAAGTCTCATTTCTTTCCCTTGCCCTTTTTCTTGAAACTAGTGGTCTTGTTAACCATCAACACTTGATGCTCCTTCTTGATTTCTACCTCTGTGGCTTTAAGCATTGCGAAGAGCTCGAGAATCGTTTTCATCATCCCTTGCATATTATAGTTCATCACAAAGCCTTTGTAGCTTGGTGGCAGTGACTGAAGAACTCTGTCAATAACACTCTCAACTGGAAGATCAATTCTCAGCTGAGTCAAGTGGTTATGATACCCAGACATTTTGAGTATGTGCTCACTGACAGAACTGTTGTCCTCCATCTTGCAGCTATAGAACTTGTTGGAGACTTCATATCTCTCAACCCGGGCATTAGTTTGAAATATCAACTTCGGCTCTTGGAACATCTCATATGCTCCATGACGCTCAAAACATCTTTGTAGTCTCGATTCTAAGACGTAAAGCATGGTGCACTGAACTATTGAGTAGTCATCAGATCGAGTCTGTCGGGCATTCATAACATCTACAGTAGCTCCTGCAGATGGTCTGTCACCTAGCGGTGCATCAAGGACATAATTTTTCTGTGCAACAATGAGGATAATCCTCAAGTTACGGACCCAGTCCGAACACATTAAAATTCAGGGGAACGGTAGCACGGACCATTTATCTACAACATAGATATGCATAAACTATTAAGACTAAGTTCATGATAAATTAAGTTCAATTAATCAAATTACTAATGAACTCCCACTTAAATTAACATCCGTCAAGTTATCTAAGTGATACATGATCCAAATCAACTAATGTACGCTCATCACGTGAGATGGGGTAGTCATCAATGGTGAACATCTCTATGTTGATCATATCTAATGTATGACTCACGTTCGACCTTTCAGTCTCCAGTGTTCCGAGACCATGTCTGTACATGCTAGGCTCGTCAAGTTTAACCCAAGTATTCTGCTTGTGCAAAACTATCTTACACCCGTTGTATGTGAACGTAGAGTCTATCACACCCTATCATCACGAGGTGCTTCGAAACGATGAACTTTAGCAATGGTGCATACTCGGAGAAAACACTTTTATCTTGAAATTTAGTAAAGGGATCATCTTATAATGCTACTGTCGTTCTAAGCAAAATAATATGCATAAAGGATAAACATCACATGCAATCAAAATATGTGACATGATATGGCCATCATCATCTTGTGCTTTTGATCTCCATCTCCAAAGCATCGTCATCATCTCCATCATCACCGGCTCGACACCTTGATCTCCATCATTGCGTCGTGGTCGTCTCGCCAACTATTGCTTCTACAAGTATTACTAACGCATAGTGATAAAGTAAAGCAATTACATGGCGCTTGCATTTCATACAATAATTAAGAGACAACCCTAAGGCTCCAGCCGGTTGTCGATATTACAAAACATGATCATCTCATACAACAACGTATATCACATCACTTCTTGACCATATCACATCACAACATACCCTGCAAAAACAAGTTAGACGTCATCTACTTTGTTGTTGCAAGTTTTGCATCGCTGCTACGGGCAACTAGCAAGAATTGTTCTTACCTGCGCAAAACCACAACGGTGATTTATCAAGTTTGCTGTTTTAACCTTCTTCAAGGACCGGCCGTAGTCAAATTCAATTCAACTAAAGTAGGAGAAACAGACACCCGCCAGCCACCTTTATGCAAAACAAGTTGCATGTTAGTCGGTGGAACCGGTCTCATGTGAGCAGACATGTAAGATTGGTCCAATCCGCTTCATCCCACAATACCACCGAATCAAAATAAGACGTTGGCGGTAAGCAGTATGACCATCACCACCCACAACTTCTTTGTGTTCTACTCGTGTATATCATCTATGCATAGACCTGGCTCTGATACCACTGTTTGGAAACGTTGCATGGAAAACAAAAAAAATCTATGCACACGCAAGATATATCCAAGGATATGCATAGCTACGAGAGGGAAGAGTATGTCTACGTATCCTCGTAGACTGTTTAGTGGAAGCATTTATCAGCGCGCTTGATATAGTCGTACATCTTCACGATCCGCCCGATCAAGTACCGAACGTACGGCACCTCCGCGTCCAGCACACGTTTAGCTCAATGAAGTCATCGCCTTCTTGATCCAGCAAGACGGGCGAAGTAGTAGATAAGTTCCAGCAGCACGATGGCGTGGTGATGGTGGTGATGCAACTATCTCCACAGGGCTTCGCCAAGCAATACGAAAATATGACCGATGATGAACTAGAGGGAGAGGGGTGCCATACACGGCTAGGGAATCATGGTGTGCATTGCCCCTCTCCCTTCTCTCATATATATAGGTGGAGGGGAGGTGGAGGCAGCCCTAGGGCGCCCTAAAAGGGGCCGGAGGCCAGCCCTGGTCGTGCCCTCCCCTTTCCTTCCTCATGCTTGGGAGGAAAGGCGGGAGGGGAGGCGCCCCCCCCCTTTCCTTTCCTACATGTGGAAGAGAAGGAAAGAGGGGGCTATCCCTCTCCCTTCCTTCCCTAGGGCTGCCTGCCATGAGATGGGGGCGCGCCAGCCCCATGTGGGCTGGTGTGCTCTCCTTCGTTGGCCCGTCTGGCCCAATATGCTCCTGTGGCCTTCCAGAACCCCTTTCGATGATCCAATGATTACCCAGTACATTCCGAAACCTTTTCGGTGACCAAATAATATCGTCCTATATATCAATCTTTACCTCCGGACCATTCCGGAGCTCCTCGTCATGTCTGTGATTTTATCCGGGACTCCGAACAACATCCGGTCACTAACTCACATAACTCATATAATACTATATCATCAACGAACGCTAAGGGTGCAGACCCTACGGGTTCAAGAATGATGTAGCTATGACCAAGACACCTCTTCGGTCAATAGCCAATAGCGGCACATGGATGCCCATATTGGTTCTTACATATTCTACGAAGATCTTTATCGATCGAGCCTTATGACAACATACGTAATTTCCTTTGTCTGTTGTATGTTACTTGACCAAGATTCGATCGTCGGTATCTCCATACCTAGTTCAATCTCGTTACCGGTAAATATCTTTACTCGTTCTGAAATACATCATCTCGTAACTAACTCCTTAGTCACTTTTCTTGCAAGCTTCTTATGATGCGTATTACCGAGAGGACACAGAGATACCTCTCTGATACACGGAGTGACAAATCCCAATCTCGATTCATGCCAACTCAACAGACACCTTCGAAGATATCTGTAGAGCATATTTATGATTGTCCAGTTACGTTGTGACGTTTGATAGCACACAAGGCATTCCTCCGGTATCCGGGAGTTGCATGATCTCATGGTCAAAGGATCGTGTATTTGGCATTTAGAAAGCAGTAGCAATAAATTGAACGATCGTATGCTAAGCTAATTGATGGGTCTTGTCCATCAAATCATTATCCTAATGATGAGATCCCCTTATCAAATGGCAACTCATGTCTATGGTTAGGAAACCTTAACCATCTTTTGATCAACGAGCTAGTCTAGTAGAGGCTTACTAGGGACACGGTATTTGTTTATGTATCCGCACATGTATTTAAGTTTTTGATCAACACAACTCTAGCATGAATAATAAACCTTTATCATGAATAAGGAAATATAATAATAACAACTTTTATTATTGCCTCTAGGGCATATTTCCATCATGGAGGACGGCGGGGGTCCGAGCGCGGGAAAGGTTGGAGGACGGGGAGAGAAGGGGGAAGGGTTTGGTGGATTTGGTGCAGTTTCTGGTGGGGTCGGTTTGTCGGGTCCGACGTGGCGGGCGTGCCCGGGAGCCCCCATATCCGCCTCATATTTGGGCTGGATATGAGGGGTGCCGGTTAGTCCAGTCGTTTGACATCCATTTAAGGAGCCTGTGTGGGTCAAAAAATCGTGATCGAATAGTGACCAGGCGGCCCACCCGGACGTATGAGGTGAGTTTGAGGCATCCGACTGTAGATGCTCTTATGTTCTGAGCACGCATTGAAATACGCTACCGGCTGTAGCATGGAAGTTTTGCATTGGAAGAGGATCATGACGGGGAAGAGCGCTTGTGAGTTGTGAGTGTAACCCCTCGTGTCGTGTGTGTGCGCGCGCGCATCTACCTCACGTCGTATGTGTGTGCGTTTATATACAGCACAACACTATCATAAGATCATGTGGTTGCACTAGGGATTTGTCAGTCAAATGCTCTAGTATGGTGTAAGAACATCTGCATTTGTATTATGGTAAAAGAAATTATCATGTGGTTGCATTGGGACTTGTCAGTCCGGTGCCGCCTCTCTAATATGTGTATGTATTTAGATTGAGCATGTGTGTTTGTGTTGTGTTAAAAAAGGTGTCGCCTCTCTATGGTGACTGTGCGAGATGCGGAAACGTCTTACCATCGTTGGAGGAGATGGCTACGTGTTTATAGGCAGGGGCGCAATAACCCTAATGTGCATACAAGAGAGGTTGAGATATTACAGGAGATTAAAATCTTGGAGAGAAAGAGATAGTGATGGTTACAATAGATAGATATAAGAGCTAACTACCAAGTCTATCTCTAAGCCCTCCTTGAATATCCATGACAGGTGCAATGACCTGTTTAACACCCTCCCTTAATCACAACTTCATCAAGTTGAGATTATGTTTGAAGTCTTCAAAGCTTCTTGTGGGCAAAGGTTTTGTGAATCCATCTACAATTTGATCTCTGGAATGCACAAACCTAATGTCAAGTTGCTTCTTGGCAACTCTTTCTCGTACAAAGTGAAAATCTATCTCGATATGCTTGGTTCTGCCATGAAAGACAGGATTAGCAGATAGGTAAGTGGCACCAAGGTTATCACACCACAAACATGGAGCTTAAGTACTTCTGACACCAAGTTCCTCAACATGGATTGTACCCATATAATCTCAGTTGTAGCATTAGCTAATGCTTTGAATTCTACTTCTGTACTGGACCTGGAAACAATAGCTTGTTTTCTTGCACACCATGAATTCAAGTTAGAACCAAAGAATATTGCAAAGCTACCAGTTGAGCGTCTATCATCTAGACATCCTGCCCAATCAAAATCTGAGAAAGCACTAATAGGTGTTGATGGTGACTTGCTAAAATTGAGACCAAGATTGATAGTATTCTTGACATATCTAACTATACGTTTTGCAGCAGTCCAATGAACTGTAGTGGGTGCATGAAATAACTGGCAAACTTTGTTAACAGCAAAAGATATATCAGGTCTAGTGAGTGTCAAATATTGCAGTGCTCCTACTAGACTTCTATACCTTGTGTTGTCATCTTGGTTTAAAGGTTGTCCTTCTATAAGAGACAATTTTTCTGAGCTTGATAATGGAGTAGGTGAAGGTTTACAACCTTGCAAGACAGCTTTCTTAACCAGATATGTTGCATACTTTTCCTGAGAGAGATGAAGTCCATCATCATGTTTCTTCACCTCAATTCCTAAAAAGTAATGCATGTTTCCAAGGTCCTTGAGTGCAAATTCTGACCCAAGATCCTTCAAAAGTCCTGTGATGGCCTCATCAGAAGAGCTTGTGACAATAATGTCATCAACATATATGAGAACAAATATATGTGTGTTGTACTTGTTGTAAATGAACAATGAGGTGTCAGACTTAGAAGGAATAAAACCAAGAGTTTGCATTTTGTGACTGAGACGAGAGTACCACGCCCTTGGAGCCTGCTTCAGTCCATATAATGACTTGTCAAGCTTGCACACATGAGAAGGTGCATTCTTGTTCAGAAACCCAGGAGGTTGCTTCATGTACACTTCCTCTTCTAGAACACCATGGAAAAACGTGTTCTGTACATCTGGCTGTCTAAGACTCCAGCCCCTGGAAACAACAATAGACAAAACCAGGCGAATGGTGGCAACTTTTACAACAGGACTAAAAGTGTCCTTATAGTCTATACCATAACGCTGTGTAAAGCCTTTTGCAACGAGTCTTGCCTTATAGCGATCAATAGTTCCATCAGATTTTCTTTTAATTCTGAATACCCACTTGCAGTCAATGAGGTTTTTACCTTGCTGTGGAGGAACCAAATGCCAAGTCTTATTTTTCTGTAATGCCATACACTCTTCATCCCTGGCCTTTTTCCATTTTTCATCACCAAGTGCCTCTTCAAGCGTGTGTGGTTCACCAGGTTCACCTGTAGAACAAACCATCCCATATTTGGTTACATGCTTATAATTAACAGGTTGGATTGCCCCTTTTTGTAGTCGTGTATGGTGTTGAGACGATGCTGCTGAAGCTTGTGCCATAGAAGATCCCGTGACATGCACCGAATCTGCTGTTGCAGCTGATCCCGAGGTGGATTCTGGTGCAGTGCCAGCAGGATCCACCTGAGCTTGATCTTCTGTGGTAGCCGGAGGAGTTCTGCAGGGCGCAACGGTCGTAGAAGATCCGGCCCTGCATGCCTCATCATTGTCGCATGATGGCGCATCCACACGGGGTTCCGCGCATGTCCCCGTGCCTGTCGAGCGGGCCGCTTCGTGCCACTTGTAGCAAAGCGGCTAGACCAGGAACTTTGTCCTAGTGGGGCCAGCCGCGGGCCGCCAGGTGGCAGCATCCGGTTCGTGCGGAGCAGGAGAGGTGCTGCCCCCGGTTGCGTGCTGTCGTGTGTCGATGCGGGAGCCGCTCCCGCCCGAGTGCCCGACCGCACCTAACGAGGAAACTGGCGCGGATTCGGAGGCGGATCGCGCTGGCCCACCTGGCGCACTTGAAGGCGGTGATCCTGAAGACGATGTGCCTAGCACGTCTGACAGCGCGGATCCCACGGAGTATTTGCTCCCTGCGCCTGGACACATGTGATATGGCTGTGTTGAGGCGATCTCTTCATCACTTTGGCCTCGGTTTTTTTCTGCATGTTCTCATGCGTCATCACAAGGCTCATACATGGGATTAGTCAATAGTTGATCATCACAGTTATTACCCCCTTGATCAATGTCGGTGAGATGAGGAGACAAGAGGAGGATTTCTTTGCGAAGAAGGGCTCCGGCGTTTGGGTGTAGATCAGAAAAAGGAAACTTTGTTTCATCGAAGACCACATCACGAGATATATAAACACGACCAGTGGCAACCTCAAGGCATTTAACACCTTTGTGTTGGGCACTGTACCCAAGAAATACACATTGTTTTGACCTAAATATAAGCTTCCTATTGTTATAGGGACGGAGATTCGGCAAGCAAGCACAGCGAAGGGACTTGTAGTCTGGCTTGGTGTTGAGAAGCCGTTCCATGGGAGTTTCGTTTTGTATGACACGACTAGGAAGCATGTTAATAATATGCACGGCGGTCAAAAAGGCTTCGTCCCAAAACTTAAGGGGCATAGAAGCACCGGCTAGAAGAGCAAGACCAACTTCAACGATATGGCGATGCTTGCGCTCAGCTGATCCATTTTGTTGGTGAGCGTGTGGACACGACACGTGGTGTGAAATGCCAAGAATTTGGAAAAGGGAATTTAACTTTTTGTATTCCCCTCCCCAGTCTGATTGGACAGCAATGATGTTACGATCAAACTTGCATTCTACTAACGCTTGGAAGTTCTAAAACACTTGGAGAACATCGGATCTTTTCTTAAGAAGATAAATCCAAGAGAATTTACTGTAGTCATTGATGAAACTGACATAATACGTGTGTCTACCAACAGAACTAGGGGCAGGGCCCCAAACATCTGAGAAGATTAATTGCAAAGGTTGAGTAGAAACACTAGTAGAAATAGGGTATGGCAATTGATGACATTTTGCTCTTTGGCAAGAATCACAAATAGTTTCAGTATTACGCTCTCCAACAAACGGGAGCTTATTCTTTCTAAGCAAGCATTCAACCAAAGGAAAAGAAGCATGGCCTAAGCGATCATGCCATCGTGTGGAAGATAATTTGATGGCACTGTAGACTTTTTTATTGAATCTTGTAAACTCCGGAAGCAACGGGTAAAGCCCTCGAACACATCTACCTCGATAGAGTACTTTCTTCATGACCTGATCCTTGATCAAAAAGAAGAAAGGATGAAACTCAAGGACAACATGGTTATCAATGGCAATTCTATGAACAGAAAGAAGATTCTTATGAGCACTAGGGACATGCAAGATTTTCCTAAGGTGTATTTTGCGATGAGGGGTATGTATACCTGAATGGCCAACACGACTGATCCTCATACCTACACCGTCGGCAGTGTGAATCTATTCCTTGTCGTGGTACTTTTCACGGAGAGTCACTTTTTCTAGCTCACCAGTGAGATGGTTGGTGGCACCACTGTCGAGGTACCAGCTGGTGTCGACGCCGTAGGAGCCATCTGTCGCCGCCGCGACCTTGTAAAAGTGCATGCTCTAGCCAATGCAACCAAAAGACCGATCTGATGGAAGAGACTAGGCAGCACATTATACATCAACACTCTCCCTCACATATGGCTCCCTCGGGCCTAAACATGGTCCGAAAGTAGACCACAATTTAATTGCGCCAGCCGGGTCTTGAACTCAAGACCTCTTGGCTCTGATACCATGTGCGAGATGCGGAAACGTCTTACCCTCGTTGGAGGAGACGACTACGTGTTTATAGGCTGGGGCGTAATAACCTTAATGCGCATACAAGAGAGGTAGAGATATTATAGGAGATTACAATCTTGGAGAGAAAGATATAGAGATGGTTACAATAGATAGATATAAGAGCTAACCACCAAGTCTATCTCTAAGCCGGTCGCATATCTCCTTGAATGGCCGTGACAGGTGCAATGACCTGTTTAACAGTGACCACCTAGATTGCCACGTTAAGGATGACAAGGGCCGGGAGCATGGCCCTGGGCAGTACGAGTTTAGATCAAACACATTTTAATCAACACAAGTGGTCGTCCATCTTGAACACATTTTATCAACATGCTTCACATTCAGTTCCAAAAGAAAAAAATTGCTTCACATTCTGATGCCCAGCTCCCAATCTTAGCTGCCCAAGGATCTTCTCCTCACCGCCGCATCATTATCCCTCCTCTCCCCCCTTTTGGTGATCTTATCGATGGCAAGAGTGGGACCGTATATTTCATTTTTTTTCTTTGCTTGGGTTTTGTTTCCCTGACCGCATCGATGTGGTGGAAGTGATGGAGTGTTCAAATAAAGTCTCTCCCATCTGACGTTCAATCCGGCGTCGACGAAGGGCTTGTGAGAGTTCGTACCATCGAGTTTGTTGGCTTTCTTCGGATCTTTGTGGTATGTGTGTCTATCAAGAAGAGCAATTGGTTTGTTATTGATATGTCACTTTGACATTTCTTCTATGTTGTATTGCGATATGGTCTAATTTTTTCAACTCTCTGAACCGGTGGTGATGGATTGCAAACGTGTACTGTGTGGGATGATGCTTCAACCAATGTTTCTTCAACGACTTGTAAATCTCGTTTCAAACGGCGAGTGGTTATTGGTTATTGCGGTCTTTAAAGCCGAGTATGGCGAGGACGTTTGCATATGTCATTCTTTTAACTATTAGTTCAGTACTGTCGGATTTCGGGTTCCGGCAGACCCTTGAGGTTCGAACACTAGGGTGCACGCGGAGATCACACCCCCAGCCTACCCATGTCTCACCGCCTCGCTAGGATCTAAACTACACGAAGAACAACACAAAGGACACGAGATTTATACTGATTCAGGCCACCATTGTGGTGTAATACCCTACTCCAGTGTGTGGTGTGTGGATTGCCTCTGGGGCTGATGATGAACAATACAAGGGAAGAACAGCCTCGCGAGGGTCTGTTCCTATGGTGGTGTTGTCCAAGGTTCTTCTCTCTGGTTGGTCTCCAGATCAGATGCCCATGCCTCTACCCTGGGGGTGGCTAGTCCTATTTATAGGCGGAGGCCCTGGGCCTCTTCCCAAATATTGAGCGGGAAGGGCGCCAACAATTTGCCATTTTGAAGGGGAACATCTAGTACACTTATCCTGACTAAAGTTGGTCCTCGCCTGCCAAAGACCCTGACGATGATGCTGGCTTGGGCTCCACAATGACCTCCGTTCTGCCATCCTGCTGGTCTTGGTCTTGTTGCACCGAAATGGTTGCCTTTGCTTGATACCCTTGCATGCGCTTGCCCCCTTTGCACCAAAGGGGAAACAAGGACTCTGCGCAGGCCGGCGCCCGCCTGGTGCCCGCCTGGCCTTGGTCGTCATGGCTTGCGTCACGGGCACCTCATGAGGTACCCCACCTTGATCTCTCCGCCTCCTCGCGAGCCAGCCTGACGAGGTCGTGCCTGAGGAAGCCTCCTGTTGTCCTTCCCCGCGAGGCTTGGCCCCTCGCGAGGGTCTTGAGCATGTGTTGATGAAGATGGGTCGTACTCGGCCACTCCTTGATCCACGCCGCAGGCCGCAGGTAGGCAAGTCTGGGTACCCCCGTTCCCAGAACGCCGACAGTAGCCCATGGGCCCAAGGCGCGCTCGGACTTGGCTTAGCAGAGAAGCGAAGAGGCAAGTGCCAAGCGCTGTGGACCCCAAGAGCCTGCGGCCTTGGGCGCCGCGTGGTGGTTGATTGGACATGGGCGTCCTAGCTCCCCCATGATGCCTTGGTAGCTGCACGATTTGGCAAGTCCCCGTATGCAAAACGGGTCATGATTACCTGTGATCGTGGAGGCCGACGGTTGGCCTCCCTTGGCTATATGTACGGGGCGGCGCGAGCCCTTCCAGTCCATCCCTCCTTGCTACTCTCCGTCTTCTTCTCGGCTGCTCGCCATACCCATGGCTCCGCCGAAGTGGTTCTCGGCCGTGGAGAAAGGGAAGGCTCGCCAGGAAGGGCCCGGCTCCCCTCCGACCAAGCGCCGCCGGGGCCGCCCTCACAAGCACCCCACTGCCCCTGCTACGGCCTCCCGGGGTCGTGGAAGCAACCCTCTGCGCAGCGGTGGGCGTTCAGCTGCCACCGAGAGGTATGCTGGGGCTGCACGACCCCCAAGGCCGCGCTTTCGCTCGGCGGAGGTGCTGCCGGAGTTTGTCGTGTGGTCGGCGGACCCGACCGGCACCTGGCTCCAACTTCCCCGTTTCTTCATTGGTGAGCTTCCGATTGGTGCCCCAGGCGGCCTTTGGCTTCAGGCAGATGGTTGTTGCAGCAGGGCCTCTTGGACTACCCTGGAGGTCTCCACCGCCGGGGAGGCGGCCTTGACCCGTGGCTGGCAAACATTTTCCCACGTGCTCGGCCTGCGCCGATGTTGCACTCTGCACTTCAAGTTTGATGGCGACGCCACCCTCTACGTGAGGGTGTTCGGGGAAGACGGCCGCCGTGCCGGATGCTGCCCCGAAGACGACGACCGCGGCCGTGCGCCCAACCCCGGTGTTGGTTGGGGTGAAGGGGGCGGAAGGCGCGCGGGCAGCGGGACCCGAGATCCGCCAGGCTCCGGCGACTCCCCTTCGGGTAGCAGCTCCTCCAGTGGTGGTCGCGACCAGCCCCCTCGTCGTCGCCCTCGTCTGGGAGAGGGCAGCGGGTCGGCCCGCCGCCGCGCTCCGGTGAAGCGGGAGGCGGAATCTAGCTGAGCTCCGGAGGCGGCATGAGCCTTCGCTGAGAGCTGGCGCCGAGCAAGTCGTCCCCCCTTTTGCTTTCCTTTCTCTCCTGCGCAAAAAGAATGTAATCCGTTGCCCCGAGGGGTGTGCTGAACTGTTGCTGTTTTGATTGGTGTGTTGTTCCCACTGCTTATGCGCGATGTTTTCATTCTGTGTGCATGTGCGTGGAAATCACTTATCTTAGGGGGCTCATTGCGGCCCTCGCCTCCCGAGGCCAATGCCTCGTCCTGCGCCTTGTGTCATGTAGAGTTTAGTCAGCAGGGGTAGTCTCCAACCTTGGTAGTGAGGGGAACCAACCCAAAACCCCGCGATCGTGTCGCGATGCCCGTGGGGCACGGACTGGGAGGGGTGCTCCCGCAGCGGACTCGAATCAAGGAAGTTCCAAATTACTGGGCAGAAAAATACTTGCGAGGGTGCCCACGCTCCCCCTCGCGAGACCTTGCGCGGGAGAGAACGAGACGAATAAGTGAAATGAGAGAGTTGCGAGCTCTAAATGGCAACAGTTTCAGAAAAACTTCAAATAGGAACAAACACGCCAACTACGGAAAGCAAATGAAAGAAGCCGCGTCCGGCACCTAGTCTAGTCTTCGACGTCTTCTCACCAGTGCGGAGCTAAGTGCTGCCACTGGGCGTGGGCGGGAGCCCCCGAGGCCTGAGGGCGGCACTCCGGGGACTCCGGGGCGTGTACAGCCCCACTCATTATTACGTGAGAGTGTCACGGGCGACGAGCTTCACAGGCGTTTGCCTTCTTCACAGGCACTGGGCTTTTTCCAAAGCACTGTAACTTCACAGGCATTCGCCTTCTTCACAGGCACCGGGCCTTTTTCAAAGCACTGTAACTTCATAGGCACCGGGCCTTTTCCCAAAACACAGCTTCTTCACAGGCACCGGGCCTTTTCCCAAAACACAGCTTCTTCACAGGCATTCGCCTTCTTCATAGGAACCGGGCCTTTTCCCAAAACACAGCTTCTTCACAGGCATTCGCCTTCTTCACAGGCACCGGGCCTTTTCCCAAAACACAGCTTCTTCACAGGCATTCGCCTTCTTCATAGGCACCGGGCCTTTTTCAGGGGTAAAACTTTTGAGGTGTTGGATGTTCCACGCGTTCTGGATGGGCACCCCCTCCTGGGTCTCCAAGCGTGCGGAGCCGGGCCTGGAAACATGAACAATCTTAAACAGGGCCTCCCACATGGGAGAGAGCTTATGCAGCCCCTCCCTGGAGAGAACCCGTCTGAGCACGAGGTCCCCTACCTCGAGAGTCCTGGGGCGGATGTTGCGGCAGTGGTATCGCCGCAGTGCTTGTTGGTACCTTGCTTCCCGCAGGGCGGCTTCTCGGCGATGCTCCTCCCCCAGCAAGAGATTCGTCCCCCGCATGGTGTCCTGCTGCGCCTCGTCGAACGCCAGGACCCGCGCGGAACGACGTCTGACCTCGTGAGGGAGAACGGCTTCAGCTCCATAAACCAGAAAGAACAGGGTCTCGCCAGTCGGCTTGGTTGCGGTCGTGCGGATTGACCACAGCACGGACTGGAGCTCATCGTACCAGCCCCTGCCGCAGGCTTCCAGCTTCTTCTTGAAGGTCCTGGTCTTGAGGCCCCTCAGGACCTCTGCGTTGGCTCGCTCGGCCTGACCGTTGCTGCACGGGTGCGCCACCGAAGCGTAGCATATCTGCGTTCCAAGGTTAGCACAGTATGTTTTGAAGAGGTTACTGGTGAACTGCGAACCGTTGTCGGTGATGATGCGGTTCGGCACCCCGAATCGGCTCACGAGGCCCTTGATGAACTTGACCGCGGAGCCTGCGGGGATGGTGCGGACAGCTTCCACCTCAGCCCACTTGGTGAACTTGTCCACGGCAACGTAGAGGTATCGGTAGCCCCCTGGCGCCCGAGGGAACGGTCCTAGGATATCCAGTCCCCAGACCGCAAAGGGCCACGAGAGGGGTATAGTCTGCAGACCTCCCGCCGGCTGATGGATCTGCTTGGCATGGAACTGACAGGCCTCGCAAGCTTTTACCATCTCCGCAGCGTCATTGAGTGTCGTGGGCCAATAGAACCCGCTGCGGAACACCTTGCCGACGAGAGTTCGTGACGACGAGTGATGCATACAGTCGCCACCGTGTATGTCCGCCAGTAGCTCCTTCCCTCGCTCTCTGGAAATGCAACACAGAGACACATCATTCGGCCGTCTTCGGTAGAGCTCCCCATCCTGAAGGCAGTATGCTGTGGCCTGCCGTGCCACACGCTCCGCCTCCTCCGCCTTTTTCGGCAACGTGCCTTGCGTCAGGTAACTCTTGAGCTCCGTGATCCAGCACCCCTCCTGAGGTTCCAGTGCCAGGAGCAGGCGCGCTCCTGATGTCGGGCCGCGGATCGGGGCTCCCGAGGCTGGCGGCTGGGGGAGCTCCCCCCCCCCCCCCCCGAGGCTGCGCAGTGCTTGATAGTGACGGCATCACCGAGGGCTTGAAGAGCCGCTCCTCGAAGACGCTAGGCTCCTGAGGTAGCCGCCTGGATGCCCTTTTTGCGATATCATCAGCCTCTTGATTGGTGCCGCAAGGCACATGCTGCAACTCTAGCCCCCAAAACTGCTTCTCCATCCTGCGGACCTCCGTGAGGTAGGCTTCCATGTGCTCGTCCCTTGGTTCGTATACTTTGTTGGAGAAGTTGACAAGGAGCTGCGAATCAACCTTGATGGTGAGGCGCTTCACCCCCAGGGCGACTGCGGCCTTCCGGCCCGCTATGAGGCCTTCGTATTCTGCTATGTTGTTGGAGACCTTTTCCCCATGCTAAAAACAAAGTTGCACGGCGTAGTAGAGCTTGTCCTGAATGGGGGATAGGAGTACCGCACCAGCCCCTGCGCCGTGTCGGGAGAATGCCCCGTCGAAGTACATGACCCATCCGTCCGGTGCCTCGCTCCCTGGGGAGAGCGATCAATTCTCGCCAGCCTCGAGGCTTGGCGCCTCTACCCATTCCGCCACGAAGTCCGCAAGCGCAGCCCCTTTGATGACTCTGGTTGTGCTGAATTCTATCTGAAACGCCTGCAGCTCGATGTTCCACTCTGCGACTCTTCCAGCTGAGTTGGGGCTCCTAAGCACCCTTTCCAAAGGGTATGCTGAGACAACCTTGATGGGATGGCCTTGGAAGTAGTGTCGTAGCTTGCGCGAGGCCACCAATAGCGCGAGGAGGAGTTTCTGGGGCATGGGGTACCGCGCCCTTGCGTCGCGCAATACCGTGCTGACAAAGTACACAGGGTGCTCGACTAGGTTGGGAGTGCCGGTGTCGCTAGCGTCCTCCGGAGGCCGGTGGGCCTCCTAAGACAATGGAGCCCCCAGCGACTGGTCGTCTGGAGGAGGGGCCTCCTCTGTATCGGGTGCGCTTCCCTTCTGTGGCTGGTCTTCCTTGGTTGCAGCCGCGGTCGCTGTGAGGCCCTCTCGACCCTGCTTTGCTTTAACCCGGACGGTCGTTGCGGTCTTGGTCCTACACTCCTCCCTAACAGCCACCAAGGCTGCCCTGGCAGAGTAGGGGGTGGCCGCCAGGTAGAGTACCAGGGGCTCCTGAGGGCGCGGAGCTACCATCACCGAGGGGCTGGTCAAGTACCTCTTGAGATCCTGGAACGCCTTGTCGGCCTCTTCAGTCCATTCAAAGGGGCCCTTCTTCTTCATCAGCTTGAAGAAGGGCAGCGCTCGTTCCCCCAGCTTGGAGATGAAACGCCCTAGGGTGGTCACGCGCCCGGTGAGCTTCTGCATTTCTGTGAGGGTCTTCGGCGGGCTCATGTCCTCGACTGCCTTTACCTTTTCTGGGTTGGCCTCGATGCCCCGGTGGGATACTAGGAAACCCAGGAGCTTGCCCGAGGGGACTCCAAACACACACTTCTCCGGGTTGAGCCGTAGGTCCACCTCGTTAAGGCTCGCGAAGGTTTCCTCCAAGTCCTGTATCAGGGTTTTTGCCTCCCGAGACTTCACCACAACGTCATCAACATAAGCCTCAGCATTCCTCCCGAGCTGCTGACCCAAGGCGATGTGCATTAGCCGCTGAAAGGTCGCACCGGCATTGCGCAACCCGAACGGCATACACGTATAGCAGTACACCCCGCACGGGGTCAGGAAGGCCGTCTTTTCCACATATTCTACTGCCGTCTTGATCTGGTGGTAGCCGAAGAAGGCATCCAGGAAGCACAACAAGTCGCACTCGGCGGTGGAATCGACGATCTGGTCGATGCGAGGGAGCGGGAACGGATCCTGCGGGCAGGCCTTGTTGAGGTTGGTGAAGTTGACACACATGTGTTCCTTTCCCCCCTTCTTCGACACGACCACAGGGTTAGCCAGCCAATCTGGGTAGCGGACCTCGCGAATGACCCCCGCCGCCTCCAACTTGCGGGTCTCTTGGACGATGAAAGCTTGCTTCTCAGTGGACTGCCGCCTCACCTTCTGCTTCACCGGGCGCATGTTGGGGCACACATTGAGGTGATGCTCGATTACGCCCCTCGGGACCCCTGCTAGCTGATCAGGTTCCCACGCGAATACCTTCTTGTTCGTGTGCAGGAATTTTACCAAGGCCTCCTCCTGCTCGGGCTTGAGGTTGGCGCCTATGGTGAAGGTGGCACTGGTGGATCCGTCCTTGTCAACCAGTACCTGCTTGGTTTCCGCCTTGTCCTGAGTGAACAGCTGCTTCTTCTTGGCCGGTGCAGCCCCCTTGGGTTCAGAGGCGTCTGAGTCTGCGGGTTGCGCCGCCGCCGCGGCCTTGAAAGCGAGCTTGAGCGCTTGCAACGCATCCCCGGTGTCCCCAGACACGATGAGGACGCCGCTACTCCTGGGCATCTTCATGAGGTTGTATGCCGGGTGAGTTGCGGCCATGAACCAGGCTAGCGCCAGGTAGCCGAGGATGGCGTTGTATGGGAGGCCAATGGGGGCGATGTTGAAGTCGATTAGCTCCGTGCGGAAGTTGTCATAGGTGCCGAAGGTCACCGGAAGGCGGATCTGCCCCAGGGAGCCGGCGTAGCTGCCTCCGACGCCCAAGAAGGGCCTGGTGGGCTGCAGCCATTCCAGTGGTACGTGGAGAAGGCTAAAGGCCTCCACTGAGAGCACACTGAGGCCAGCGCCGCCGTCGATGAGGGTTTTGGTGACCGCCACGTTGCAGATGGTGGGGGTGCACAACATTGGGAGCGCGCCCGAGCAGGCCGGGTTGGAGGGGTGATCATCTAAGCTGAAGGCCAGATCGGCTTTAGGTGCCGCCCAACCCGGAGGCGCCCCGCGCGGCACAAAAGCGGCGCCGATCTGGCGGACGAATGGCTTGATGTGGCGGCCTGAAGGTGGTGCCTGCGATCCGCCCAGGAGGGCTGCAACGACTAGGGGTGCCGGCCCAGCATGATGGGCGAGGAAGAGGCTGCACAACTCCCCCCAGGAGGTCACAGAAGCCGCCGGCAGGTGGAGCAGCCACATGCGCGAGACACCGGTGAGGGCCATGGGCAGCCAGTTAGCCATGACCCTGTCATCGCCTCCGGCCTTGAGGATGGCTTCTTCATACGCTAGCAGGAAGGCCAGCGGGTCGGCCACGCCGTCGTAGCGTGGCGGCATGTCCGGCTTGAACTTGTTCGGCCACTGCACCTGTCGCAAGGCGGGGGCCAGGGCTCAAAGCCCCCTGGTTCCTGCGCCGGCGTCGACAGCCGGAGTGGGCGGTGCGTTGTTCGCCATGAGGGCGGAGAGAGGTGCTGATGGAGAACAGGTCGACGGAAGGGATAGCTCCGGCGCACCCCTACCTGGCGCGCCAAATGTTGGATTTCGGGTTCCGGCAGACCCTTGAGGTTCGAACACGGGGGTACACGCGGAGATCACACCCCCAGCCTACCCATGTCTCACCGCCTCGCTAGGATCTAAACTACACGAAGAACAACACAAAGGACACGGGATTTATACTGGTTCAGGCCACCATTGTGGTGTAAGAGCATTACTAGTAGAGCCCTCAAACCCTCAAACCCCTAAAAATAACTGCTTTTTTACAGTTTTTGTGGAAAAAACACCGTAGACTAGAACCTCTAAACCCTCAAACCCGTAAAAAAAATTAGAGGTCCAACCCTCAAACCAGTTTGCAATCCGTAGAAGTAGGGGTTGAGAGGAAAATCGCCCCCCCCCCCCAACCCGCACTCGCTCGCTCGCTCCTCACTCGCTCGCTCCTTGCTTGCGCGGGAGCCAACTGCTCCTCCTCCCCGGCCTCCTTCTCCGGCCATGGAGGGCCCCGCCGCCGCCGCGCCTGCCCCGGCCGCCTCCCCCGCCCCCGCCTCGCCCGCCACGGCCGCCGCGCCCGCCCCGGCCCCCGTCCCCGCCCCGGCCGCCTCGCCCGCCCCCGCCCCCGCCCACCCGACCGTCGCGGACGTGGTGGCGGCGACCCACGTCGGGGCGAAGCGGCGACGGGCGGGCCTCGCCGCGCCTCCTCCCGTCTCCCAGGCTCCCGCCCCGGCTCCCGTCCCCGCCCCGGCGCCCGCCCCCGCCACGACCACCGCGCCCGCCCCCAAGAAGAGCCGGCCGAAGGCGGCCGGCCGTGGGCCTCGAGGGGCTTCGGCCAAGGTCGCCGGCTCGTCCCCGTCCATGAAGAAGCCGCACAAGAAGCCCGCCGCCGCGGTCGCGGTCCGCCTGCCACCGTCGCCGAACCTCCTCCCGCCGCGCACGAGGTGTTCGAGGAAATGGCAACCCCATCCTCGTTCATGGACCTCCTCCAAAACACGGAGGTGGACCTCGGAGCTCCGCCTCTAGACCCCTTTAGGGTTGGCGACGACTTGGAGGAAAAGGAGGGAGATGAGGAGGATGAAGGGGATAACGAGGAGGAGGTGGCCGAGATAGGGGTGGAGGCATTCACCGCCGCTTCCCGCCCACACGCTCGGTCAACAAACTACACCGAGGCGGAAGATGTCCTCTTGGTTCGTGCTTGGGCAGCTGTGGGAATGGATGCTACCACCGGCACCGATCAAACCGGTAAACTGTATTGGCAAAGGATCGAGGACGTCTATTGTAGGATCAAGCCGAAGAATAGTGGGTTCATCCATCGCACTTTCCGGTCGCTTCAAGGTCGGTGGGAGTTGATCAAGCCCGCTTGTTCTCGTTGGAGTGCGACCATGGACCAAGTGAGGGATGCACCACCTAGTGGAACCATGGAGAGTGACTATGTGAGTACATATTTCTTCACTATTTTGATTATGTGTGTGCATTATGCTATTGGTGGGTTCTTATGTGATTTATGTGTGGTTGATAGGAGACAATTGCCGGCTTGAGGTACAAGGAGATGGCCGCTTCCAAGGGCAAGCCATTCCCATTTAAGCATGTTTGGTCAATTCTTCAAACCTTTGACAAGTGGAAGTTGAGGGATCAAGAGACCGCACCCAAGAAGTCGGCAATGCTAAGGATGGACGATAGTGAAGATGAGGAGGAGAGGAACGTGGGCAAGCCCGAGGGAAACAAGAAGGGCAAGCTAAGGGTGAAGATGGAAGAAGAGGCGTCAAGCCTAAGGGAGAAGATGGACCACATGATGAAGGCAAGAGAGGAATTGACAACGAAGACATTGGAGATGAAGCTTCTTATCACCGAGAAGAAGAAAGAGGTCAAGCTTGCACAAGTTGAAGCAAAACGTGAAGAATCAAAGCGCAAGGCCGAGTTGGAGGAGAGGATGATCAAGCTCAAAGAGGCAAAGGTATGGAAAGAACTCATGGTGGAAGAGAAAGAGCACACGATGATGTCCAAGAAGGACATGGATCAAGACCAATTGCAATGGTGGAAGGACTACAAGGAGGACATCGCGGAGAGGGAGAGGATGTTCCGTGTTGCGTCCTCTACTTTTCGAGGTGACACTCCGATGTGGTGATGGCGGTGTGTACGACTCCACCGGTGCCGATGGAGATGCTTGATGGAGCCCGCTTGTGGTCTAGGAGATGGCGTCGAGGTGCAACTTTTGGTGATGGTGCCGATGAGAGGAGGAAGATGATGATTTTGTGATGTAAACTATTAAACCATGCATCAATGATTGTCATTTGGTAGTTTGTTTGGAAGTTGATTGTGTTCTTGTTATCACAAATTGTGAGATGTCAAATGATAGATTTAAAGGTTGGGGTTGAGGCAAAGACTAGAACCCTCAAATCCAACCCTTAAAGCAGTTTACGGGTTGGGTTTGAGGGTTCTAGTATTTGCCCCTGTTTTTCAACCCTTAAAAGTGTCAAAAAGTGGCACTTCTCAACCCTTAAAAGTGCTTTAAGGATTTGAGGGTTTGAGGGTTCTACTAGTAATGCTCTAATACCCTACTCAAGTGTGTGATGTGTGGATTGCCTCTAGGGCTGATGATGAATAATACAAGGGAAGAATAGGCTCGCGAGGGTCTGTTCCTATGGTGGTGTTGTCCAAGGTTCTTCTCTCTGGTTGGTCTCCAGATCAGATGCCCATGCCTCTACCCTGGGGGTGGCTAGTCCTATTTATAGGCGGAGACCCTGGGCCTCTTCCCAAATATTGAGCGGGAAGGGCTCCAACAATTGGCCATTTTGAATGGGAACATCTAGTACATTTATCCTGACTAAAATTAGTCCTCGCCTGCCAAAGATCCTGACGATGACGCTGGCTTGGGCTCCACGATGACCTCCGTTCTGTCGTCCTGCTGGTCTTGGTTTTGTTGCACCGAAATGATTGCCTTTGCTTGATACCCTTGCCTGCGCTTGCCCCCTTTGCACCAAAGGGGAAACAAGGACTCTGCGCAGGCCGGCACCTGCCTGGCCTTAGTCGTCATGGCTTGCGTCACGGGCACCTCGTGAGGTACCCCGTCTTGATCTCTCCGTCTCCTCGCGAGCCAGCCTGACGAGGCCATGCTTGAGGAAGTCTCCTGTCGTCCTTCCCCGCAAGGCTTGGCCCCTCGCGAGGGTCTTGAGCATGTGTTGATGAAGATGGGCCGTACTGGGCCACTCCTTGAGCCACGCCGCAGGCCGCAGGCAGGCAAGTCTGGGTATCTCCGTTCCCAGAACGCCGACAAGTACAATTTTCGATCTCCGGCGAACGGCGATCGATCGGAGAAAGAAAAGGGCTAATATAGTTTCAAACTTTCAATGTAATTTTATATTTTGTTGGTCGTTATGTGCCCAGCTGTTTTTTATTGTACTGTCTGTTTTTTTATGTCTTCATATTTAAATATCATACTTCACATTTGATTTGAATCAAGGCTCGAAAATCATAGGTTTAATTTATGAACAAAAAAGACGAACATGGACAACGTAATGTAGCGTTGCTTCGAGAGAAAACTAGGAGATAAGCCTTCCAATAGTTTCAGAGGAGAGATCTCTACAGGTTAAATGTTGGTTTCCAATGGCAAGTTCACTCTGGAATTAAGTAAGTTCATGTGCGGTACTAATAAATGAGTTAGATGAGATTGTTCTAGGCCTCAACCAAGCTGGCTCGGCATTTCTGTAGCTCATCAAAGGACACGCCGTACCGTAGGACTGCATCATTCATGACAACAGTGTCTGATGGATGGATTACATGCACAGTCAGGCTCAAACAGTATTACTAGAGGAATGTTAGTGTTGAATGCCAATTGCCAGGAGGACAAAGCTTGAATGAATGCTAGCTCTATCCAACGTAGCCACATGCATCCGATTAGGACGGCCGTGGTATTAACAGCACAGCCAGGAAACAAAATGATTAACAAAATTAACCAAAAAAAAAGTTTTAAAACCACATCTTCGCTAGCAACAGCTAAGACCTTCTCCAACCGCTGCCCCAAAAAATTGGTGTCCTAAAAATGATCTTAGGTGAGGAGAGAAATGGTTTTAGGACATCAGAAGAAAAAAAATTGCTGCTTTCCCAGCAACCCTAAAATTTGAAACATGAACTAAGAAGTAAGAATGGTTGTGGAGCCTAAGGGCATGTATAATAGTGCTATCTTAGGAGTGCTACGTAGGATAAATGATGAGGTGGAGGAGAGAGAATTCATAAGAAAAGGCTTGTCTTCTCTTATTTAAAATAAGACAAGAGATGATCTCTTAGCACAATTTGTCTCACCATGTTTTAAGGAATGACTAGCAATTGAAGATAAGGCTAAGGTATAACCCATTGTAGACATATTTTTTTGTCATCTCTAAATTACATGCAAGACTTAAGATAAGACTGTCTTATCAACCATTGTACATGTCCTAATAATACTTCAAAAACTGCAATGTCACTCTTCCTTTACAACGTCGGTGTCTGGTAGATACAGGCAAAAGATTAGAAAAGTCGGTAACTCGTGATCGTGATGGATACTTTCCTTTTCTGGTTTCTTGTTGATTTGTCCCTCACGGCAACTTGAGAAATTTTCAACTGGAAAGTGATATGGAACTCCAATAGGTTCAGCATTCAGAAGGAAAGTCGTGCCTAGCAAATTCAGTAAATTTGGATTTTCACCCGCAAAAAAAAATGGAGTTTGGATTCACCGACAGAGATCATAAATTTCTTCTTGTTATTTTTCTTTCCATGGGAATTAATGTCTCGGGACTTCAGAGCCATAATTATCCGCGAGACAATTAATTTATCGTCTGGAAAATTTGTTTCCACACGATATATCAGCAATTGTGCACATCCTCATTGCATTGAATGATCAAGCTATCATTGACCCCGCTTTTTGAGATTAGCACAGAGCAGCTCGCTCTCTTTTCCTTCCCGTAGTTCCATGCTACAAGCCGTTTGAAAATCAAAGTAAATTTATGAGGAAGCTGATCCACATATTCGTATGGCCACAAATTCATAGTGGGGGTATGGATGCCTGGTAGGATGGGACCTAGCAAGCTACCAATGTCGGCCAAGTAGGATGGGACCTCTAAGGCAAAGCAGCAGCAACACATTGACCGAGTTTCGGAGCATGTTAGTCAGGGAGGCGGTTACCTGTAGCTGTAGGGTTAGCATATGTTGCTGTCGTACTCTTCATCAGAATGTCAACAGCAGCACGGTGTGTGTTTCTACCGGGTGCCAGGTGCTGCTCAGAGCATGCAATGACGCTCGAGAAAGTTTCAACTCCATGTTGAGTTCTTAACAGCACGACTAGGGTGGAGCTTTCCCCTTCCCCTAGAAATTGATCGAGGCGGGCTGGCAGAGGCGACCGACTGCCGCCCAGTCAAAAAAATGTGGTTTCATGTCATGTTCTTCTTTCGTGTGATAGGGAGTCCTGAAACTCGTCATCACCAGTAGCTGTGACCGAAAGGAAGGAGCCTAATCAATGGCCTCTTGATGCAAAAGCAGAATAATAGTACCCCACGGAAGAAAAGAAAAAGGATTTCGCTACAAAAATGAATGTCAGTTTTGTGACCATAGCAAATTGAATGTTTTTTATGACAAGTTAGATTGTCGCGAGGATGGCAATTTTCTCTAGTAACCAATGACAAATCCATGCCATGTTCAGTTTTTCTGACAGGATTTTATATGTTTGCTAAAGAAAATCCCAAATAATAAGTGTCACACATCAGGTGCGTGGCAGTCCGGCCCCAACGTTTTTCGATGGCAATTCCAGTCACCAAGGATGGCAAATTCCAGTCACCAAGGATGGCAAATTCCAACGATACACGGCAAGTTTCTGTCAAAAATAAACTAAAGCACGAAAGTTGCTATCCTCGTGTCATTAAACTTGCCATAAAAAACGTTTGAAATTGCCATGTGCTCATACCTAACATGTGACACTTATCAGGGTACACTTATCAGGGTCCAAGAAAATTGCCATCCTCGCAACAACTTGATTTGACACCCCGCAAAAAAAAACTTGATTTGCCATAAAAACGTTCAATTTGCCATGGTTAAAAAACTGATGTCAGATTCTTTCAACATTTCTTAAGAAAAAACAGAGTAATAGTAACATCTGACAGGAACATTTGGTACCATACTGCGTATAGGCACGACTACCTGAGACCCTATCGATTAACACCTAGCTGTAACCAGCCTGCAGAAATGCAGCAACTGGTAAACATTGCAACATGATACTCTGTAAACTGACACTGGAGCAGCTCATCTTTTAGAGGATTTAAAACCAGTGAACATGCCAGAAAAGAAGGTAATAAACAAAAAAAATGCTTTGCAAATTTTGTTTCATCAAGCGCTAAACAAGTACATGCAGCCCAAAACAGAAGCGAATGTCATCTACACCACACGGTCTAGAGTTCCAACACCATAAAACTGAATGTGATTGATACATTTCTGTCACGCGGCCAAGGCACCATCAATAGCAAAGAGCACACACACTATGACGATAAACTAAATCGCCAGAGGCAGCAAGAAGTACAAAAATAACCCGATTTCATTGGCTGCGCATACCCTATGATGATCATGTTTCTTTCATAACAGACTGCTTGCTTCTCCGCTGGTGCACGTCCCAGTTAAATATCCGAGCAATTGTAACCTGACAAAGAATTGAGTTTAGCAATACTGAGCATGAGATGATGGTGAGTAGTCAAACTAGTCATGGCCATTTTACCTGAGTTATCGTTTGCTGGTCCCGTAAGAAATGAAGATCGCCAACAAGGACTTCTAAACTGGCCCTCGCATTTTCCAAGTTACTTTTCAAGAGCTCATTGGCCTGCAAAACTCCCAGAAATGAAGGGGGGAACTAAAAATCGAAGGACGGGAATATGACAATGCTTAAAACTATACCTCGTCACAGGAGTATTCCAGCATCACATTTGCACCCAACCATAGGCACACTGAGTCAGAGTCCTCGATTTTAGCACGCGAATAGATTCCCTCAGATAATTCAAAATCAGCTATGAGTGCCTTCATTAAATACATGAAAGACACGGATAGTTAACTACTTAACTTTCACTTGAATGATTCCATTCAGAACAAGCGTTCAAGCATGGTTACAGTTTCAAAACATTATCAAGTTTGAACTGTTTCATTTTCAAAAGATGAGTTTAACAGATGTTAGCAACTAGCAAATGAATAATAACAAAATGGACTAAAAAAGTATAATACAATCTGTGTTCCACATTTTGGAGATAACTGAAAGAGGTAAAAATGAATAATAACCTACCATATTAAACTGTTAAGAAACATGCACAAGGTCAAACTTGACATTTTACAGGTTAAGTGATAAGGTAATGTAACTACAACCTTCAGCAGTAAAATCATGGTTCATGGTATTCAAAGTAAGAAATGTACATTAATTTAAATCATTAGGCTGAGCAAAAGGGGAAAATCCAATGCACAGAAATAGAAAGGTAAACTGAAAAAGGAGCGGAGTTAAGGAAATTATACAAACCTCACCCAAAGCTTTTTTAGCTTTCAATGTCGCAACAATATCCAAGCATTTCTCTATATCAGGAATTTTCGCCTGTAACAAGAACAGCTAGCTAAAATAAGTTTATAAAGTATATGCTAAACTAACATGTATCAATGATAACTGCTAATAGAAGTTAGCATGGTGCTAAGTTAGGTCAATGATCAAGAGTTGACCCCATGTAAGCTTTGACATTTTTTACAGTACTAATTCTCAACCTTTTATCAGTATTAACTAGAGAACAATTGTGCTGTGGAACACCCAAATTATAATTCAAAAGCACAAAGAACATCGTCAAAGAAGTAAATATAAGCAATTAAGCAAACTTCCACTCAAAAGCCATATTTGATCTTAGCTTGCCTCCATAAATCTAAGAAGAAAAAGCATGAGCACCTGAAGTTCTCTTTGTTGTGCTAAAAGTTTCATCTCCACCATTTTGTACTGCTGCAGCCTAAAAAAATTAAGCGGGTTACATTTCTCTAAAGCAGAACCAAGTATCAAAAAACAACCAGGTAAAAAGTGTAATGTACACATGTAGGGACAAACAAGATTTTTGCCGAAACTTGCTGGAGAAATAATATTAAATTGCTCTTGTTCGGATAAATATCAACTGTGATGCACAAAATCAGTTGCAGCTGCCTACCAACTAGAAGTGAACGCTGAAGGCAAGAACATACATACTTTTCATAGTTTTCAAAAGAAATACTAGACCATATAATATAAACCACAAAGGAACGACAAAATCAGTCATTATGGAATGGCAGGTTCAAATATAATGGAAGGAACAGCGACTTTACTTCCAGGAACTGTCAACCCAGATGAATGTTGGAATATTCAGTATGTGTGTGTGTGTGGCTTACAACATTTATTTTACTGCTAATTTATCTCCTGGAAAGTGTAGATGTGGAATCGAAAGCATCATATACATGTACGGTGTACATGGAAGCTTGGACGGAAATTAGTCCGAGAAAGCTGGTACTTCATGCTGTAAGTACAGTACATGTGTACTGGAAATTAAACTTTGTTTATATAGCCCGGGCACCGGATGATAGGAATGACCAGGTTGTCCATAATTTGGCAATATGGATTGTTTAAAAGCCTGCGGATTTGAATCGGAATTTATTCAAATCCGGCACATGACTCACACATGAGTGATGAGACCTTATTACAGATTAAGTTAAGACTCCTATTTGATTACTAATGATTGTGGTTGGTTGTGCTAATCTGGAGTCTTTGTTTAAACAGATTGATTAGCTGGAAACTTCTCTGGCCTCAGTACCATTGTGAGCGGCACCGCGGATTAGGGTGAGGAACAGAGGGTAGGCCGTAAATTCAACAATGAATTTGGTCGAATATGCAAGATCTCATAATAAGCAGTTCATTCGACATGTGAATGAACCGTATCCCATGATTGAGTGGACAATAAGCCTCTCTCGCGTGGCCTGCACAGCTTATGGCAGAGTTTGCCTCTTTGCAGACGCAATGAATTAGGAGTTCAACACAGTGTATAGTTTGGACTAATGCTCATCCACAAGTAGGCAATAGAGACTGAAAACTTGCAGAGATCCAATCCAAGCAGGGGCCACATAAGCACAGCACCAGCCGCAAAACCCTACTCCAACGACCACTGCAATCTGTGAGCTAGTCTGGCGACCAAACAAGTGGTGGAAGCAGCACCGACCCCTACAAGGATCTAACATGTAGAGGAGCTTTGCTGAGATAGATCAAAGGTACTCATATTGGATGTAATAAGATCTTATATTATGGGACGGATGGAGTACACGGTGGTAAGGACGCCGAGAGGACCTCCAAAACAACGCGAATCGTCCCACGTCTGAGACGATTTCCGGATCAAGGGCGAGCCGATGGCCACCCACCAGCTCCCGAATCCACCGAACAGGTGGAGGGCACATCGCGAGAAGCAGCCAAAGGATCTAGCTTCCCTCACAGTTGCAGCGGCAGCCGGACCAGGACCCCGGAACACCGCGAGAACCCAAAGCCGACAGGTTCTTCGGGTTGGATGCATGGGGACGAAGGTAGGGTGTAGGGGAGGGGAGCGGGGCGGAGTAGCGGTTACCTTTCTTGGAGGAAGGCGAGGGCGGAGTTGACCTCGAGCCCGGCCTGCCGGAGGTAGGTTTCGACATCCTCGACGAAGGATGCCGCCGGGATTCCCCGCCGCTCCGCCACTCCCTGCGGCGTAGATACCGCCACCGCCGACGAGGAGGTGGCCGCCGCCATGAGAGAGAGAGAGAGAGAGAGAGAGAGAGAGAGGAGACGAGGAGAGAAGGCCCAGCCGAAGAGAGGAGGAGGAGAATGTGCCCAAGGCCCAAATGAGGAGAAGCTGGGCAACTGTTAGGTGGGGTCCACCTCGCTTTCGGCAAAGAAATTTTGGGTTTACGGACCGGCCTGGTTGGTTGCCCCAGGCCCAATTAGGACGACATGAGAATAATTCATTTTTTGCAGGGGCATGAGAATAATTATAATTAGCTGTTCTAAAAAAATGAGAATGATTAGAAATCTTCCGTTGTCAGAACATCTAATGCACATAATAGTCATCCCCTGCTGCGGAATGTGGAGCGTATTGGTGTCGATTTGGATACTAAGTGTGTGATCTGCCAACGCCTACCAGAAGATGGTGCTCATTTGTTTTTGCGGTGCAAGGAGGTTAAAAAAGTATGGAGAGGTGGAGGTTTGGAACAGATCCGCCAACAGCTTCTCATATGCCAATCTCCAATGGAAATGCTTCAAGCCATCTTTAAGCTCCCGGAAAGAAAGAAGTTGTGGGTCTTGTGCACCTTGTGGTCTTGGTGGTCGGAGAGGAACAAAATGAATCATAAGAAAACGAGACTATCAGGTGTTGCTTTCGAGGCGCATGTTGGCCTTGCAGTTGTTGAATGGCAAGAGTTCTTGGGTACGAAACCGATAAATCAAACGAAGCCCAATCCCAGGTGGTCGGCGCCGCCCTACGAGTTTATAAAAATAAACGTTGATGCAGCCTACAATAATGGTGAATGGGGGAGGCTGGGGAGCTATTGCAAGGGATTCGGGTGGTGTTGTCGTTCTTGCCGCTGTTGGGAATCTCCTTAACCAAAGTTCGGCCTTACAAACGGAATCTGAAGCTCTTCTACAGGCTATCAGGTTAGCTGAATTGTATGGAATGGGGCGGGTGATGTTTGAGATGGATTGCTTGTCCTTGCAACAGGCTGTATCATCTGTCGGCCAGGATTGCGGACCTCTCGGTGTCTTATTCCGCGAAGCAAAGCATCTGCTACAAATAGGTTTTATAGATCATCAAGTCATGTACTGCCCCCGGTTATGTAATGTCCCAGCGCATGTGTTGGCGGCTTGTGGGTCGAGGGGAGCTCCCAACAGCCTACATGTTTGGCAGTCGGACTTCCCGGATGATGTAACCCGTGTTGTGACCGCCGATATGGTCGGTCCCTCGTAATTGGAATGCTAGGTGTTCCAGATCAAAAAAAAGACCCAAGCGCTAAGCAATGGATTAGGGATGGCAATGGGTCGGGTTTGGGGCGGGTGGAGCTGGTCCAAATCCAACCCATGACCCATCTTCCTACTCTCTGCCCATCCACCAAATTATCCATGGGCACAATTTGTGCCCATGCCCAAACCCGCTGGATACCCACATACCCATGGAGCTCCATGGGCATAGAAAAGTCAGCATGAAGCCTTCCCAAAGATCAAATTAGCTCATCCTCATTCACTCACAAATGACAACATAAGCTACATGCATAAGTAGGCAACAAGTAATACGATGAGTCCTTAAGTGTGACATACCAGAGGTTGATTCTGTAGCATATAGCTTATGGCACCAGTTGCATATTGCCTGCCATTTCCCATTGATTCGCTCTTTCTACTGTCACTGGCATATGGCCCCACATGTCATGCGGGTATCCATTGGATATCCATGGAGCACAAATTATAACTGTGCCCAACCCGGCTATTCGTGGGTATCCATATCCACGGACCCATGGGCAGAAATGCGCTTCATACCCTTGCCCAACCGGGTCGGATATCCATGGGTATCCAGATCCATGGATAAAATTGCCATCCCTACAATGGATATTCGGCATGATGGATATTCTACCTCATGCGAGCTTCATCAAGCTTGTTTAAGGATGGCAATTTTACCCCCGAGTATGGTTACCCGCGGGTACCCTACCCACATGGGCAGGGTATAGGCACACTTATATACCCATGGGTAGTACCCATACCCTACCCCGTTAAGTCATGGGTAGGGTAAGGGTATAGCGTTGTACCCGTGGGTATACCCATACCCTCCCCGTTTGTGAACTAATGTTAAGTTGTCATCAATTAGTCATTAATTTCTCATGTGAATCGTCTATTCCTCTTGACTTAAAGAGTATATTATGATTTCTAAATTTTTGATAGTGGTCATTTACTCATCTACCTGTTATTGAGCTGAGATAATTAATTTTCTCTATCAAATGTGCTATCAAAGAGCGCAAAATTGTGAACAACTTGTGTAATATTCGTTCTACCCACTGGGTACCCAATGGGTACGGGTACCCTTCGGGTATGGGTATGGGTAAAGTTTCATACCCATGGGTACGGGTATGCATAGAATTTTGTACTCACTAACTATACATATATGGGTATGGTATTGCTCTACCATGCTCATGCCCTACCCATTGCCATCCTTAAGCTTGTTGTTACCTGTAGGCTATTTCGAAGGCGAGGGAAAAGGCTATTCATGAAGGAATTTTTCAGAGTCCACTGTGTGCGAACCTGTTCGGGGTAGGTACATCTTTGAGCTCAAATGTATCACAAGGGCTACTACTGTTGTCGTCCAACCGACGGTTGAACATGCTCGTTGCTCTCGAGAGTGGAAGCCTCCATTGGTAGGCCATGTGAAGATCAATGTCGACGGTGGAGTGTACCGCAATGGGAATTCTAGGGAAGCGGGTGCAGTATGTCAGTGACCAGGATATGCATTATCTGGGGTCATCTTCGATTGTATTCCCAGAGGTTACAGACTCGTCTTCTCTTGCCTTAGCTTGCCGATAAGCACAAGCTCTTGTAGAAGATCTTTCACTTTCCAAGGTTGTTATCGCATTTGACCGCAAAACTATCGTGTAGAACACCAGGGCTCCGCGGGTCTCTTTACCTCTATCATTAAGGAGGTTATAGATAAAAAACAAAACATTATCAGCTGGTTCTTTTGTTTTGTGGGTCGAAAATCAAAAATGGAGGCTCGTAACCTAGAGTTTTCTCATTCACTTGATTCGGGTCGCCACATGTAGCTTGGCACTCCTTCATTATGTACCCGTACAAACATCTGTTATGATCACTTTAATCTTAGCGACCCCCCTAAAAAGGTAATCTTCCAGCACCCCAGTGAAGAACTCTCTAAAAAAATCATTGCCCCAGTTAAGAACAAGGTACGTACAAGCAAACGCCATAGCTCTTCATGGAAACCACCTCCAGCCGACTTTGCTAAATTCAATGTTAATGGAGGCGTATCACGTATTGAGCTGCCGGCTAAATACAATGTCGAGGGAGGTGTCTCACATGTTGGGCTGTTATCGGCGTTTGTCACAATTAGGATTGGCATGTTTCTCGGAGCTTCTACCGTTGTTATTCCGAGAAACTGATCTTGCCACCTTAAAGGTGTTGGCATGCTGCGAGGCCCTGACGCTTGTTGAAGATCTTTCATCGGAAAGGCTTTATGTTGCATTTGACCGCAAGCATATAGTGGACAACATCCGATCCGGACATGGAGGTTGATATAGCTGGATCATCAAGAAAATTACAAAAAAGAAGTCATATTTTAGTAGCTACAACTTTGTCTTTCAAGGGTGCGCTTCTAACCTTGAAGTTGAAAGGATCGATATGGTTGACTAGAGGGGGTGAATAGGCAACTAACATTTTTTAGCTTTTCTTGACCAAATTAAACTTAGCATCAAAGTAGGTTGTCTAGATGTGCAACTAGGTGAGCAACCAATATGATGCAACAACAACAAGCACACAAGCAAGCAAAGAATACAACACAATACAAGCTTGCACAAGTAAAGGTAAGAGATAACCAAGAGTGGAGCTGGTGAAGACGAGGATGTGTTACCGAAGTTCCTTCCCTTTGAAAGGAAGTACATCTCCGTTGGAGCGGTGTGGAGGCACAATGCTCCCAAGAAGCCACTAGGGCAACCGTATTCTCCTCACACCCTCACACAATGCGAGATGTCGTGATTCCACTATTGGTGCCCCTGAAGGCGGTGATCGAACCTTTACAAACAAGGTTGGGGCTATCTCCACAACTTAATTGGAGGCTCCCAACGACACCACCAAGCGTCACCACTCACCATAATGGAATATGGATCCATGATGACCTCAACTGTCTAGGGTGCTGAGCGCTCAAGAGTAACAAGATCCGCAAGGGATTAGTGGGGGAATCAAATTTCTCTGATGTCGCTTGAAGCTATGTCGGTATTTCCCCAAAGAGGAAGGGATGATGCAGCACAGCGGCGGTAGGTATTTCCCTCAGATATGAAACCAAGGTTATCGAACCAGTAGGTGAACCAAGCAACACAGCGTAAACAACCCCTGCACAAAATAACAACACCTCGCAACCCGACGTGTTAAAGGGGTTGTCAATCCCTTTCGGGGTATGACGCCTCAAGATAGGCAAAGGACGTGAGGTAAATTTGTAGTAGATTGATAGATCGAACGCCAAATAAAATAAATAAGAATAAATTGCAGCAAGGTTTTTTTTATTTTTGGTTTAATAGATCTGAAAATAAACGCAAGGAAAAAGTAGATCGCAAGGCAAATGTATGAGAAAGAAGACCCGGGGCCGTAGGTTTCACTAGTGGCTTCTCTCGAGAAAGATAGCAAACGATGGGTAAACAAATTACTGTTGGGCAATTGATAGAACTTCAAATAATTATGACGATATCCAGGCAATGATCATTACATAGGCATCACGTCCAAGATTAGTAGACCGAATCCTGCCTGCATCTACTACTATTACTCCACACATCGACCGCTATCCTGCATGCATCTAGTGTATTAAGTTCATGGAAAAACAGAGTAATGCAATAAGAACGATGACATGATGCAGACAAGATCCGTTTATCTATTGCGTAGATATAGATCCCATCTTTTTATCCTTAGTAGCAACGATACATGCGTGTCGGTTCCCTTTCTGTCACTGGAATCGAGCACCGTAAGATCGAACCCACTACCCGGCACCTCTTCCCATTGCAAGATAAATAGATCAAGTTGGCCAAACAAAACCCAAATATCGGAGAAGAATTACGAGGCTATAAGAGACCATGCATATAAGAGATCAAAGAAACTCAAATAACTTTCATGGATATAAAAAGATATAACTTATCATAAACTCGAAGTTCATCAGATCCCAACAAACACACCGCAAAAAGAGTTACATCATATGGATCTCCAAGAGACCATTATATTGAGAATTCAGCAAGAGAGAGAAATCCATCCAACTACTAACTACGGACCCGAAGGTCTACAAAGAACTACTCACGCATCGTCGGAGAGGCACCGATGGAAGTGGTGAACCCCTCCGTGATGGTGTCTAGATTGGATCTGGTGGTTCTGGACTCTACGGTGGCTGGATGAATATTTCGTTGACTCCCCTAGGTTTTTTGGAATATTGGGGTATTTATAGAGCAAAGAGGCGGTCCGGGGGAACCCGAGGTGGGCATAGCCCACCAGGGCATGCCTGGGCCTCCTGGGGCGCCCTGGTGGGTTGTCCCCTCCTCAGGACTCCCCCCAGGTGCAACCAGGGCCCAACTTCTTCTGTTTGGTCCATAAACAATCATCGTAAAGTTTCGTGGCATTTGGACTCCATCTGATATCAATTTCCCGTGATGTAAAAAACATGCAGAAAACAACAACTGGCACTTGGCACTATGTCAATAAGTTAGTACCAAAAATGATATAAAATGACTATAAAATGATTATAAAACATCCAAGATTGATAATAAAAGAACATGGAACAATCAAAAATTATAGATACGTTGGAGACGTATCAGCATCCCCAAGCTTAACTCCTGCTCGTCTTGAGTAGGTATGTGATAAACATAGAATTTTTGATGTGGAGTCTTGTTTATCATGTCATATCATATTCTTTTCTTTATAGCATGGACATTTGGACTTTTATGTGATTCAAAGCAATAGTCTAGTTTTGACATAATAATTTAGATACTTAAGCATATCAACAAGCAACCATGTCTTCAAAAAATCAATGCTAAAACAAGGTATCCCTAGCCCATCATGCTCAAACATTGATCCATTCATGAAACACACTCGAATATTAGCTACACCCAATACTTAAGTATGATCATATTGCCACCTAGTTGGTGCTTATATAAGAGAGGATGGAGACTCAAATTCAAAAATAAAAATTGCATAAAGTAAAAGAAGGGCCCTTCGCAAAGGGAAGTAGGGATTTGTAGAGGTGCCAGAGCTCAAAGTGAAAAATTAGAGATAAAAACATTTTGGGAGGTGTATCCATCCCACCAACGAAAACGACTCATAGTTCCGAACACTTTCCATGCTAGATATGCCATAGGCAGTTCTCAAACAGAAAATAAAGTTTATTCCTTTTTCCATGATACTTTCACTTTCCATGGCTAACCGTATCCACGGGTGCCCTCCATACCAACACTTTCCAAGGAATTTATTATTTGGCAACATAAAGTAAATTCATTTTTGCATTTCGGGACTGGGCATCCCTAAAACCTTTGCCTTACTCTCGTGCAATGACAAGTGAATAAACACTCATCGTGAGAATAACACATCCAGCATGCAAAATATTAGCCACCTGTTACCGTTCCGCGAGCAAAACAAACACACAAAAGAGAAGTTTATTTTGAAAATTAGAGATGGCACATGCAGATTTGCTTAGAACGGCAAAAGAATACCGCATATAGGTAGATATAGTGGACTCATGTGGCAAAACTGGTTTAAAGGATTTTGGATGCACAAGTAGAGGTCATACTTGGTGCAAAATGAAGGCTAGCAAAAGATTGAGAAGCGACCAACCAAGAAACGAATAATCTCATAAGCAAGCATTAATCACAATTAACACTGAATAATGCACCACAAGTAGGATATAATTTTCATTGCATTATTATTGATTTTCGTGCATGCATAGGGAATCACAAACCTTAACACCAATATTCTTACTAGAGCACAGTTACTCATCAACATAACCCACATATCACATCATCATATCTCAAAACTATTACTAAGAATCAAGTTTATTTTGTCCAATGATCTTCATGACATATTTCTTTCTTTCTTTATCCTTCTTGGATATCTATCACTTTGGGACTAATTTTCATGTGTTGCTTTTCATAAGCTCAAACAAATATAAGTGAAGATCATGAGCATAACATATTTTCTTTCTCTCAAAATAATTTAAGTGAAGCAAGTGAGAATTTATTCAAAATTTTACTAACTCTCAAATAAATCTAAGTGAAGTAAGAGAGCATTTCTTCAAAAATATTAAGCACACGGTGCTCAAAAAGATATAAGTGAAGCACTAGAGCAAGTCCATTGCTCATAAAAAATTAAGTGAAGCATAGAGAGCAATTCTAACAAGTCATGACATAATTTTGGCTCCCTCAAATAGGTGTGTCCAGTAAGGATTGATGACTTAAAGCACAAAATAAAACAAGAAAAGACACATATCATACAAGACGCTCCAAGCAAAACACATATCATGTGACGAATAAAAATATAGCCTCGAGTAAAATACCGATGGTCGTTAGAAGAAAGAGGGGATGCCACTCGGGGGCATCCCCAAGCTTAGTTGGTTGCTCATTCTTGGATAATAGTTTGGGATGCCGGGGCATCCCCAAGCTTAGGCTCTTCTATCCTTCTTTCATCCATCGTAAGATAACCCAAAACTTGAAAACTTCAATCACACAAAACTCAACAAAACCCTTGTGGGATCCGTTAGTAAAAGAAAGCAAACCACTACTATAAGTGTTGTATCAAACCAATTCATATTTTGTTTTTGTATTATATCTACTGAATTCCAACTTTTCTATGGCAAAAACTCATTAAAGAAAACCATAGAGCCATCAAAATAAGCACACAACACAAAGAAAACAGAATCTGTCAAAACAGAACAGTTTGTAGTAATCTGGAACTTTCGAATAGTTCTAGAACTCCAAAATTCTACCAAATTCGGAAGACCAGCGTAATTTGTATATTAATCTTCTACAAAAAGAATCAGGGCAAAATCTCTTTTCTGTGATTTATTAAAAATATTTTCGTGAGTGCAAAGTTTGTGTCTTTTTCAGCAAGATCAAACAACTATCAGCCCAGAAGATCCTAAAGTCTTTACTTGGCACAAACACTAATTAAAACACAAAAATACAATCATACCAGTAGCATAATTGTGTTTAACACACAAGAAAAGAAAGCAAAAAAGCAAAAATAAATTTTATTCATTGGGTTGCCTCCCAACAAGTGCTATAGTTTTACGCCCTTAGCTAGGCATAAAGCAAGGATCTAAGTTTTGTCATCCGAAGTTTTGGCAACTTTTGTAAGGGTTTTCTCAAACCCGGGAGGCTCTTTACGCTTCCCTAAATTCTACAAAAAAGAAACCATCTTAAGATCCAAAATATCCAATCGCTTGTTGCAAAGAGTAATCAAGGTATTCATGTGATTGATACTACCATTGAGGTGCTTGAGGGGTTCATTATATTTTTGTATTTCAACCATATGTTTATGTAAATCACCAAGTTTGTCCAACATTTGAACTCCCTCAGGGGTAAAGGAAAACCCCTTCTTTTGAGGAGGAATTCCCAAAATTTCTTCCAAGATTTCATAGGCAGCGTTTGCATCAAGCTCAATAAAATTTCCTTTAGCGGCAAAATCAAGAAGTTGTCTATGATGCAAAGTTAATCCTATGTAAAAAATTACGAAGGAAAACCTTAGCATCCCCCTTTAGGTTGGAAACACGATACGATTCCATAAGCCTATACCAGGCATCTTTCAAAATTTCTCCTTGTCTTTGCTTGAACTAAAGAACTTCAAATTTTGGTGACAAAGGAGGAGTAGGGACGCTAGCCATCGGGACTAGAGACAAGAGATCGGTGAAAAAGAGAGGCGAATAAAACGGCAAATTTTTGTGAAGTGGGGGAGAGGAAAACAAGAGGCAAATGGCAAATAATGTAAATTGCAAGGAGATGAGATTTGTGATTAGGAACCTGGTTATGTTGAAGATCCTCCCCGGCAACGGCGCTAGAAATTCCTTTTGATGTCGATGAAGCTACATCGGTATTTCCCCAGAGAGGAAGGGATGATGCAGCACATCGGCGGTAGGTATTTCCCTCAGATATGAAATCAAGGTTATCGAACTAGTAGGAGAACCAAGCAACACAACGTAAACAGCCCCTGCACACAAATAACAACACCTTGCAACCCGACGTGTTAAAGGGGTTGTCAATCCCTTTCGGGGTACGGCACCTCAAGATAGGCAAAGGACGTGAGGTAAATTTGTAGTAGATTGATAGATCGAACGCCAAATAAAATAAATAAGAATAAATTGCAGCAAGGTATTTTTGTATTTTTGGTTTAATAGATCTGAAAATAAACGCAAGGAAAAAGTAGATCGCAAGGCAAATATATGAGAAAGAAGACCCGGGGGCCGTAGGTTTCACTAGTGGCTTCTCTCGAGAAAGATAGCAAATGGTGGGTAAACAAATTACTGTTGGGCAATTGATAGAACTTCAAATAATTATGACAATATCCAGGCAATGATCACTACATAGGCATCACGTTCAAGATTAGTAGACCGAATCCTGCCTGCATCTACTACTATTACTCCACACGTCGACCGCTATCCAGCATGCATCCAATGTATTAAGTTCATGGAAAAACGGAGTAATGCAATAAGAACGATGACATGATGTAGACAAGATCCATTTTTCTATTGCATAGATATAGATCCCATCTTTTGATCCTTAGTAGCAACGATACATACGTGTCGGTTCCCTTTCTATCACTGGGATCAAGCACCGTAAGATCAAACCTACTACCGGGCACCTCTTCCTATTGCAAGATAAATAGATCAAGTTGGCCAAACAAAACCCAAATATCGGAGAGAAATACGAGGCTATAAGAGATCATGCATATAAGAGATCAAAGAAACTCAAATAATTCATGGATATAAAAAGATATAATTGATCATAAACTCGAAGTTCACCGGATCCCAACAAACACACCACAAAAAGAGTTACATCATATGGATCTCCAAGAGACCATTGTATTGAGAATTCAGCGAGAGAGAGAGAGAAAGCCATCTAGCTACTAACTACAGACCCAAAGGTCTACAAAGAACTACTCACGCATCATGGGAGAGGCACCAATATAAGTGGTGAACCCCTCCGTGATTGGATCTGGTGGTTCTGGACTCTGTGGCGGCTGGATGAATATTTCGTCGACTCCCCTAGGGTTTCTGGAATATTGGAGTATTTATACAGGAAAGAGGCGGTCCGGGGGGCACCCGAGGTGGGCACAACCCACCAGGGCGCGCCTGGGCCTCCTGGCATGCCCTGGTGGGTTGTCCCCTCCTCGGTACTCCCCCCAGGTGCAACCAGGTCCCAACTTCTTCCTTTTGGCCCATAAAAAATCATCGTAAAGTTTCGTGGCATTTGGACTCCGTCTGATATTGATTTCCTGCGATGTAAAAAACATGCAGAAAACAGCAACTGGCACTTGGCACTATGTCAATAGGTTAGTATGAAAAATGATATAAAATCACTATAAAATGATTATAAAACATCCAAGATTGATAATAAAACAGCATGGAACAATAAAAAATTATAGATACGTTGGAGACGTATCACCCGCGCTTAACCCCCACGCGGTCTTGATAGCACAGTAGTACCGCAGATCATCGTGGTAGTACAGCCCCGGCGGTAGTACCGCACTCTGGGCGGTAGTACTGCTCTTCCAGCGGCAGTAAAATTTTACTACCACGCTGGAAGCGGTAGTACCGTGTCGTGGTCGCAGCTGTGCAAGCATAGGAGCCACCCACCTCCAGCGGTAGTACCATGGCATGCCACGGTAGTACCGCATGCCCAAGAAAGTGCAGGTTTTGGCAAAAGATAAATGCAAGGCCTTTGCAATACAAACTTCAAGCAAACGGACACACAATAGAGAACACAAAAGAAGCAACTTAACCACGAACAAGTTCCAAAAGAAAAGCATGGAGAAAGAGAGGACCAAACAACGAACCAAAACCTCTCATGAAGAGAGGGCGGTGGCCGGAGCCACCTATGTTTGAGTCAATCGGTATGGCACCGCGAAGAATTATCCTTGGGCCCATGACCCAAACCCGTCTTTGAAGCACATGTACCATCAAAATGTGAAAGAGTTGATCAATTTATGCATAATGGGGGGAGGGAGAGTTCATTAAGAGAACAACACTCCCCTTATGTCCATGCTTACACATAAACAAGACAACAAGATGAGTATGGTGGGGTGTGCAAAGGTTCAAGCCACATTGCTCAAATCGATGATATTTAGCTCATGCCTTAACTCGCGAAATCTTGCTTCATCCAAAGGCTTCGTGAAAATATCTGCAAGGTTATCATGAGTGTTGACATAGTTAAGCTCAATCTCCCCTCGCCTAATGTGATCCCGCATGAAGTGATACCGAATCTCAACATGCTTTGTCTTGAAGTGTTGCACCGGATTGAGAGAAATCTTGATGGCACTTTCATTGTCACACCAAAGAGGCACTTTGTCACCCAATGACACAGTAATCCTTTAAAGTTTGCCTCATCCATAGAAGTTGAGCACAACAACTACCGGCGGCTACATACTCGGCTTCGGTGGAGGAGAGAGACACACAACTTTGCTTCTTAGAAGACCAACTCACCAAAGAGCAACCAAGAAATTGGCACCCTCCAGAAGTTGACTTCCTATCCACTTTGTCTCCCGCCCAATCTGAATCCAAAAAACCCACGTGATTGAAGTTTGCTCCTCTAGGGCACCATAAGCCAAAGTTTGGGGTATGAGCCAAATATCGAAAGATTCGCTTGACCGCCACAAAGTGGCTTTCCTTAGGTGAGGCTTGAAACCGTGCACAAATTCCCACACTCAACATGATATCCGGTCTAGATGCACAAAGGTAAAGCAAGGAGCCAATCATAGAATGATATACCTTTTGATCCACCGCTTTACCATTGGCATCAACGTCAAGTTGGCATTTGACAAGCATTGGTGTAGAAGTCGGCTTGGCATCACTTAGCTTGAATCTCTTGAGCATGTCTTGAGTGTATTTGGCTTGGTTGATGAAGGTTCCTTCTCTTCTTTGTTTGATTTCGAACCCGAGAAAGAACTTCAACTCTCCCATCATGGACATCTTGAATTTCGAGGTCATGAGTGCGGCAAACACCTCATTGAAAGCTTTGTTAGGAGAACCAAAGATAATATCATCAACATATAGTTGGCATACAAACAACTCCCCTGTGACCTTCTTAGTAAAAAGAGTGGGGGTCGATTTTCCCAATTTCAAACCCACGATCTTGCAATAACTCGGTAAGGTGCTCATACCACGCACATGGGGCTTCTTTAAGGCCATAGAGCGCCTTATCAAGTTGGTACACATGATTGGGGAACTTGGGATCCTCAAACCCCAGGGGTTGTTTGACATACACCAACTCATTAATAGGGACATTAAGAAAAGCACTCTTCACATCCATTTGTTGCAACTTGAAGTTATGATGAGAATCATAAGCAATCAACAAATATAGATTCAAGGCGAGCAACGGGGGCAAAGGTTTCACCGTAGTCGATACCCTCGACTTGGGAGTAGCCTTGTGCCACCAAACGAGCCTTGTTGCGAATGATAGTTGATGTCTACTACACAACCTTCTTCTTGTAGACGTTGTTGGGCCTGCAAGTGCACAGATTTGTAGGACAGTAGCAAATTTCCCTCAAGTGGATGACCTAAGGTTTATCAATCCGTGGGAGGCGTAGGATGAAGATGGTCTCTCTCAAACAACCCTGCAACCAAATAACAAAGAGTCTCTTGTGTCCCCAACACACCCAATACAACGGTAAATTGTATAGGTGCACTAGTTCGGCGAAGAGATGGTGATACAAGTGCAATATGGATAGTAGATATAGGTTTTTATAATCTGAAAATATAAACACAGCAAGGTAACTAGTGGTAAAAGTGAGTGTAAAAGGTATTGCAATGATAGGAAACAAGGCATAGGGTTCATACTTTCACTAGTGCAAGTTCTCTCAACAATAATAACATAGATAGATCATATAACAATCCCTCAACATGCAACAAAGAGTCACTCCAAAGCAACTAATAGCGGAGAACAAACGTAGAGATTATGGTAGGGTACGAAACCACCTCAAAGTTATCCTTTTTGATCGATCTATTCATGAGTTCGTAGTAAAATAACATAGAGCTATTCTTTCCGCTCGATCCATCATAGAGTTCATACTAGAATAACACCTTAAGACACAAATCAACCAAAAACCCTAATGTCACCTACATACTCCATTGTCACCTCAAGTATCCATGGGCATGATTATACGATATGCGTCACACAATCTCAAATTCATCCAACCAACACAAAGCACTTCAAAGAGTGCCCCAAAGTTTCTACCGGAGAGTCAAGAAAACATGTGCCAACCCCTATGCATAGGTTCATGGGCGGAACCCGCAAGTTGGTCCCCAAAACATACATCAAGTGGCACGTGATATCCCATTGTCACCACAAATAAACACGGCAAGACATACATCAAGTGTTCTCAAATCAAAGACTCAATACGATAAGATAACTTCAAGAGGGAAACTCAATTCATCACAAGAGAGTAGAGAGGGGAGAAACATCATAAGATCCAACTATAATAGCAAAGCTTGCGATACATCAAGATCGTGCCATTGAGAGAACACGAGAGAGAGAGAGAGAGAGAGATCAAACACATACCTACTGGTACATACCCTCAGCCCCGAGGGTGAACTACTCCCTCCTCGTCATATGGATAGCGTCGGGATGATGAAGATGGCCACCAGTGATGGGTTCCCCCTCCGGTAGGGTGCCGGAATGGGCTCCCGAGAGGTTTTTGGTGGCTACAGAGGCTTGCGGCGGCAGAACTCCCGATCTATCTTCTCCGTGGATGTTTTTAGGGTACGTGGGACTATATAGGCGAAAGAACTCGGTCGGGAGGTGCTCGAGGGGCCCACAAGACAGGGGGCACACCCAGTAGGGGGGGGGGGCTATCTCCTGGCCTCCTCGAGGATCTTCTGACGTGAACTCCAAGTCTCCAGGATCATATTCTTCCCAAAAATCACGCTGCTGAAGGTTTCATTCCGTTTGGACTCCATTTGATATTCCTTTTCTTCAAAATACTGAAACAGGCAATAAAACAGCAATATGGGCTGGGCCTCCGGTTAATAGGTTAGTCCCAAAAGTAATATAAAAGTGTATAATAAAGCACATAATCATTCAAAACAGATAATAAAATAGCATGAATGCTTCATAAATTATAGATACGTTGGAGACGTATCAGCATCCCCAAGCTTAATTCCTACTCGTCCTCAAGTAGGTAAATGATAAAAGAAAGACTTTATGAAGTGTGAATGCTAGAAGGTGCACAAGTTTGATCAATGATAATTTCAATCACCTTTTCTAGCATGATAATATGTCATAAAGTAGTTCATCTCATAAAACTTCTCACGATAAAGTAACAAGCAATTCACATGTCAAAGCATAGACCATAAACTTTCTTGAAAACTAGCAAACTTCATTCTCAGTCATCAAACAATTGCAATTCATCTTATTTTCAGGAATAGCAAACTCCACATACTCAACTATCATATAGTCTTCTACAATTGCTAACACTCACGCAATACTAATGGTTATGGAGTTTTAATCGGACACTGAGAAAGATAGGGGCTTATAGTGTTGCCTCCCAACGTATTCACCTTGGGTGATGTCAACAATAATAGTTCATGCTAACTTACATCCAATTGGATATATATATATCAGGATCTTCCCAACAGAGGTGCTTGCCAAAGGATAAAATGAAAAGGGAAAGGTGAAGATCACCTTGACTCTTGCATAAAGTAAAGACATAAGTAAAAGATAGGCCCTTCGCAGAGGGAAGCAGAGGTTGTCATGCGCTTTTAGGGTTGGATGCACAAAATCTTAATGCGAATGAACGTCACTTTATATTGCCACTTGTATATGGACCTTTATTATGCAGTCCGTCGCTTTTATTGCTTCCATAACAAGATCGTATAAAGCTATTTTCTTCACACCAAAAGATCATACATATTTAGAGAGCAATTTTTATTGCTTGCACTGATGACAACTTACTTGAAGGATCTTAGTCAATCCATAGGTAGGTATGGTGGACTCTCATGGCAAAACTGGGTTTAAGGATATTTGGAAGCACAAGTAGTATCTCTACTTGGTGCAAGGAATTTTGGCTAGCATGAGGGGGAAAGGCAAGCTCAACATGTTTGAATGATCCATGACAATATACTTTAACTGAGATGTGCGAAAACATAACCCATTATATTGTCTTCCTTGTCCAACATCAACTCTTTAGCATGTCATACTTAATGAGTGCTCCCAATTATAAAAGATGTCTAGGATAGTATATTTATATGTGAAATCTCTCTTCCTTCAATATTATTTCATGAATTGTTCAAATGACCAATACAATGCTTGCTAACCTTCAATAAATTTACAACCTCTACTTCTTAGATGTGAAGTCATTACTCCCCAATGGATAAGCAAATGAAACATTTATAATTTCAGATTTATGACATTCAACTCATTCAACCATTTACTCATAGGATATAAGTGAAGCACACGAGTAAATGACAAACTACTCCAAAAAAGATATAAGTGAAGATCAATGAGTAGCTAAATAATTATGTAACTATGCGAAGACTCTCTCTCATTTAAGAATTTCAGATCTTGGTATTTTATTCAAACAGCAAGCAAAGCAAAATAAAATGACATTGCAAGGATAGCACAACTCATGTGAAGAAACAAAAACTTAGGCTCAACCGATACTAACCGATAGTGGTTGAAGAAGAAAGGTGGGATGCCTACCGGGGCATCCCCAAGCTTAGATGCTTGAGACTTCTTGAAATATTATCTTGGGGTGCCTTGGACATCCCCAAGCTTGAACTTTTGTGTCTCCTTAATTCCTCTCATATCATGGTTTCTCTTTTTATCAAAAGCTTCATCCACAACAAGCTCAACAAGAACTCGTGAGATAGGTTAGTATAAACCAATGCAAAACCTTATCATTTTCTGCTGTAACAAATCACTAAAATTATTATTCAACATTGCATACTAAATGCCTCTTCATATTTAATACTCCTATCCTCAAATAGAATCATTAAACAAGCAAAATATGCAAGCAATGCAACCATAACAGCAATCTGCCAAAACAGTATAGTCTGTAAAGAATGCAAGAGTATCAATACTTTCCTAACTCCAAAAATTATGATATAAAATTCCCACTGTAGTAAATTTATCAGAGCTCATCACGCAAAAAGTTTCAACATTATATCGTACTCTGACCTTTCTAGGGAATTTTTGCAACAGCGGTAAACTTTCTGTTTTCAAACAGCAACATGTATACTAGCAAAATAAGCATGGTAAAGGCCATCCTTGACATTTTCATTGAAACTAAAGATGTAAAACATTATTATAAATAACAGAAAGCACATACTAACAAAAGAAAATGACGCTCCAAGCAAAACACATATCATGTGGTGAATAAAAATATAGCTCCAAGTAAAGTTACCGATAAACGAAGACGAAAGAGGGGATGCCATCCGGGGCATCCCCAAGCTTAGGCTCTTGGTTGTCCTTGAATATTACCTTGGGGTGCCTTGGGCATACCAAAGCTTAGGCTATTTCCACTCCTTATTCCATAGTCCATCGAATCTTTACCCAAAACTTGAAAACTTCACAACACAAAACTCAACAGAAAACTCGTAAGCTCCGTTAGTATAAGAAAATAAAACCACCACTTAGGCACTATAGTGAACTCATTATTAATTTATATTGTTGTAATATCTACTGTATTATAACTTATCTATGGTTCATACCCTCCGATACTACTCATAGATTCATCAAAATAAGCAAACAACACATAGAAAACAGAATTTGTCAAAAACAGAACAGTCTGTAATAATCTGTATCAAAGGTATACTTCTGGAACTACAAAAATCCTACCAAATTAGGAAGTCCTAAGAAATTTGTGTACCAATCCAGAGAAAAACGAATTAGATTATAACCACGTTTCTGTGAATTAACAAAACTAATTTACTGGGTGCAAAAGTTTCTGATTCTCAGCAGGATCAACACAACTATCACCGTAAGCTATCCTAAAGGTCTTACTTGGCACTTTATTGAAACAAAAGCTTTAAAACATGATTAATACAGTAGCATAATCATGTGAACACACAAAGGCGGTAAGGGTAAGTATTGGGTTGTCTCCCAATAAGCGCTTTTCTTTAATGCCTTTCTAGCTAGGCATGATGATGACAATGATGCTCACATAAAAGATAAGAATTGAAACATAATGGGAGCATCATGAAGCATATGACTAGCACATTTAAGCCTAACCTACTTCCTATGCATAGGGATTTTGTGAGCAAACAACTTATGGGAACAATAATCAACTAGCATAGGAAGGTAACACAAGCATAGCTTCAAGATTTTCAACACATAGAGAGGAAACTTGACATTATTGCAATTCCTACAAGCATAAATTCCTCCCACATAATAATTTTAAGTAGCATCATGAATTAATTCAACAATATAAACAGAACCTAAAGCATTCATTTCATGATCTACAAGCATAGAAAATTTACTACTCTCCACATAAACAAAATTCTTCTCATTCGGAATAGTGGGAGTATCATAAGAGACTTGAACACAAAAAATTGTTTCCATATTAAAAGAGTAATGTTCAGAAAAAGGGTAATCATAATCATGACAAGATTTGTAAATATAATCATCACTACTTTTTATAGCATAAGTTTCATCACAATAATCATCATAAGTAGCAATTTCGTTCTCATCATAGTCGATTGAAACCTCTCCCAAGATAGTGAAATCATCACTAAATAAAGTTGACACTCTTCTAAATCCACTTTCACATTTATCACAATAAGATTCAACATCCTCCAAAATAGTGGGATAACTACTTCCTAAAGTTGACACTCTTCCAAACCCACTTTCATCAATATAATCATCATAAGTAGGAGGCATGCTATCATTATAACAACTTTGCATATCAAAACTTGGGATGCTAAAAATATCATCTTCATTAAACATAGCATCCCCAAGCTTGGGAAAAACATTAATTTCAGCAAATATATTCTCAAATATTTCATCCTTATCAAACATAGCTTCCCCAAGCTTGGGCCCTTTCATATCATAAGCATAATCACTCTCATCATTAAAAATATGGATAGCACCAATAGTATAGCAATTATCATCATCACAATGAGTAGTAGGAGCAACATCATTTAGGAGGGATACCTTTCTACCTTTGTTGCTTCTTCTTTTCTTCTTCTTCTTCATATTATGTGTGGGTTCAACCTTCCTCTTTGAGCTCCTTATTGACGAGATTGGTTGAATAGAAAGCTTCTTCTCGTTACCTGATTCATCATAAGAAATAATAGGAGGAGATTGGGAAGTCTCTTCCCTTTCTAGTATTCTCTTCATCTTCTGTTTGCTTTCTTTTCTTTATGTAATTGGCAATATAAGGATTTTCAATGCAATTCACCGCACAAAACATATAAATATCCTCTAGATCAAAATCAAGAAATCTATCAAGATTAAATTTTGCAATACCCTCAGTTATACGTTTAATTTCTTCATACCCCAAAAGAAGACTAAGCTCTTTATGATGCCCAAGGGTAATCAAGTTATCACAATTTTTGGACACGATTCGATCATGAAACAATTTGCATTGGAGATTTAAATGACCACGTTCATTGCAAAGTTCACAAGGGGCACGAAAAATATTGAATCTTTCAGCACAATCATCAAGCCTTTCTTGTAAACCTTTAGTTTTTTAATACTTATGCCTCTTGCAATATCTATTTTCTCTATTTGGTGTGTCCATGCAAACCCATTCTACTCCACAAAAATCAACATGCTTGTAAGAGACATTTTCATCATAACTAGTGCAATCATCATTAGTACTATGGATATTCAAGGAGTTCATACTAACAACATTGCAATCATGCTCATCATTCGAAGATTTAGTACCAAGCATTTTAAAACATTCTTCTTCTAGCACTTGAGCACAATTTTCCTTTCCATCAAACTCACGAAAGATATTAAAAAGATAAAGAGTATGAGACAAACTTAACTCCATTTTTTTGTAGTTTTCATTTATAAACTAAACTAGTGATAAAACAAGAAACAAAAAGATTCAATTGCAAGATCTAAAGATATACCTTCAAGCACTCACCTCCCCGGCAACGGCGCCAGAAAAGAGCTTGATGTCTACTACACAACCTTCTTCTTGTAGACGTTGTTGGGCCTGCAAGTGCACAAGTTTGTAGGACAGTAGCAAATTTCCCTCAAGCGGATGGCCTAAGGTTTATCAATCCATGGGAGGCGTAGGATGAAGATGGTCTCTGTCAAACAACCCTGCAACCAAATAACAAAGAGTCTCTTGTGTCCCCAACACACCCAATACAATGGTAAATTGTATAGGTACACTAGTTCGGCAAAGAGATGGTGATACAAGTGCAATACGGATAGTAGATATAGGTTTTTGTAATCTGAAAATATAAAAACAGCAAGGTAACTAGTGGTAAAAGTGAGCATAAAAGGTATTGCAATGATAGGAAACAAGGCATAGGGTTCATACTTTCACTAGTGCAAGTTCTCTCAACAATAATAACATAGATAGATCATATAACAATCCCTAAACATGCAACAAAGAGTCACTCCAAATCACTAATAGCGGAGAACAAACGTAGAGATTATGGTAGGGTACAAAACCACCTCAAAGTTATCCTTTTTGATCGATCTATTCAAGAGTTTGTAGTAAAATAACATAGAGCTATTCTTTTCGCTCGATCCATCATAGAGTTCATACTAGAATAACACCTTAAGACACAAATCAACCAAAAACCCTAATGTCACCTAGATACTCCATTGTCACCTCAAGTATTCGTGGCATGATTATACAATATGCATCACACAATCTCAAATTCATCCAACCAACACAAAGTACTTCAAAGAGTGCCCCAAAGTTTCTACCGCAGAGTCAAGAAAACATGTGCCAACCCCTATGCATAGGTTCATGGGCGGAACCCGCAAGTTGGTCACCAAAACATACATCAAGTGGCACGTGATATCCCATTGTCACCACATATAAACACGACAAGACATACATCAAGTGTTCTCAAATCAAAGACTCAATCCGATAAGATAACTTCAAGAGGGAAACTCAATTCATCATAAGAGAGTAGAGGGGGGAGAAACATCATAAGATCCAACTATAATAGCAAAGCTCGCGATACATCAAGATCGTGCCATAAAGAGAACACGAGAGAGAGAGAGAGAGAGATCAAACACATAGCTACTGGTACATACCCTCAGCCCCGAGGGTGAACTACTCCCTCCTTGTCATATGGATAGCGCCGGGATGATGAAGATGGCCACCGGTGATGGGTTCCCCCTCCGTCAGGGTGCCAGAACGGGCTCCCGAGAGGTTTTTGGTGGCTACAGAGGCTTGCGGCGGCGGAACTCCCGATCTATCTTCTCCGTGAATGTTTCTAGGGTACGTGGGACTATATAGGCGAAAGAAGTCAGTCGGGAGGTGCTCGAGGGGCCCACGAGACAGGGGGTGATACGTCTCCAACGTATCTATAATTTTTGATTGGTCCATGCTACTTTATCTACTGTTTTGGACTATATTGGGCTTTATTTTTCACTTTCATATTACTTTTGGGACTAACCTATTAACCGTAGGCCCAACCCAGAATTGCTGTTTTTTTGCTTTTTTCAGTATTTCGAAGAAACAGAATATCAAACGGAGTCCAAACGGAATGAAACCTTCGGGATCGTGATTTTCCAACCGAACGTGACCCAGGAGACTTGGACCCTACTCCAAGAAGCGCCAGAGGCGGTCACGAGGGTGGAGGGCGCCCCCTGGGCGCGCCCCTACCTCGTGGGCCCCTTGGAGCTCCACCGACGTACTCCTTCCTCCTATATATACCTACGTATCCCCGAACGATCAGAACAGGAGCCAAAAACCTAATTCCACCGCCGCAACTTTCTGTATCCACGAGATCCCATCTTGGGGCCTGTTTCGGAGCTCCGCTGGAGGGGGCATCCACCACAGAGGGCTTCTACATCATCACCATAGCCCCTCTGATGAAGTGTGAGTAGTTTACTTCAGACCTTCGGGTCCATAGCTAGTAGCTAGATGGCTTCTTCTCTCTTTTTGGATCTCAATACAATGTTCTCCCCCTCTCTCATGGAGATCTATTCGATGTAATCTTCTTTTTGCGGTGTGTTTGTTGAGACCAATGAATTGTGGGTTTATGATCCAGTATTATCTATGGAAAATATTTGATTCTTCTATGAATTCTTATATGAATGATTGAGTTATCTTTGCAAGTCTCTTAGAATTATCTTTTTGGTTTGGCCAACTAGATTGGTAGTTCTTGCAATGGGAGAAGTGCTTAGCTTTGGGTTCAATCTTGTGGTGTCCTTACTCAGTGACAGAAAGAGTTGCAAGGCACGTATTGTATTGTTGCCATCAAGGATAACAAGATGGTTTTTTTATCATATTGCATGAATTTATCCCTCTACATCATGTCATCTTGCTTACGGCGTTACTCTGTTTTTACTTAATACTCTAGATGCATGCTGGATAGCGGTCGATGAGTGGAGTAATAGTAGTAGATGCAGAATCATTTCGATCTACTTGTTTTGGACGTGATGCCTATATACATGATCATCGCCTAGATATACTCATAACTATGCTCAGTTCTGTCAATTGCTCAACAGTAATTTGTTCACCCACTGTAGAATACTTATGCTCTCGAGAGAAGCCACTAGTGAAACCTATGGCCCCCGGGTCTATTCTCATCATATCAATCTATATCTCTTTATTTTACTTGCTTTGTTTTTACTTTGCCTTTACTTTTTACTTTGCATCCATCTATCAAAAATACCAAAAATATTATCTCTATCAGATCTCACTCTCGTAAGTGACCATGAAGGGATTGACAACCCGTAAGTGTTGGTTGCGAGTTGCTATCGTTTTGTGTAGGTACGAGGGACTTGTGCGTGGTCTCCTACTGGATTGATACCTTGGTTCTCAAAAACTGAGGGAAATACTTATGCTACTTTACTGCATCCTCCTCTCCTCTTCGGGGAAATCCAACGCAGTGCTCAAGAGGTAGCAAGAAGAATTTCTGGCGCCGTTGCCGGGGAGGCTCACGCAAGCAAGTCAACCATACCAAGTACCCATCGCAATCCCTATCTCTCGCATTACATTATTTGCCATTTGCCTCTCGTTTTCCTCTCCCCCACTTCACCCTTGCTGTTTTATTCGCCCTCTCTTTCCCAATCTCCTCCTCTATTTCCGTTTGCCTTTTTTCCTTTGCCTTTTTGTTTGCTTGTGTGTTAGCCCGTTTGTTTGCTTGTCGTCATGACTAGTTTCTTATCTTCTCCGTTATCTCCCGAGAATGAAGTTTTAAATTTTAAGCAAAGGGAGGGAGAAATTCTAAAAGATGCTTGGTATAGAATTTGCAATGCTCAAAATAGATCCACCAGGAAGCAATCTACTTCAGTTCTTCTTCGCAATTTTTACGTAGGTGCTAATCCTTGGTTTATATATATCCTTGATACCATTACCGGAGGGAATTTTTTGGGTAGCCATACTTTTGATTCTTATAATGCTTTAATAGATATATTTGGCTCACCGCCCCTTTTGATTAATGGAACTACGTTAACTTTGGAGCATGTTATGCAAAGGCTTGAAGCTATTGAAAATAAAGTTGCTACCATTGAATCAATTGAAAATCTTGATAAAAAGATCCACAATCAAATTACCCAATATGGATCTAAGGTAGGAACGACTTTGAAAAATATTAAAGAGAAAGAACCCATAGTTAATGAGAAAATAAATCTAGATTCCACAAGAATCGATAAACTTGAGGGTATCATTACCAACTTGGGAACCACTTTTTCTTCCGTTCAAAACACTCCAAGTTCCTCTACTAAAAATACTAAGCTTATCTATGTTCCTAAGAATAAGGGTGAATCATCTAGTACGGAAACCGCGGATCTTAAATCTATAAGTGTTCATCCCAATCTTTTTACCATCATTAAGGAACCATTTGCTATAGATGAATTTTTTGATCTCTTGCCTGAAAATTTGACAATTACTAGGAAGAAAGAAAATTCTAAAGGAGGTAGATGCCTCATTGAAGAATTGTCTACCAAAGATGGCAATACCTAGATCTATCCTCGTTTTTATGCCTAGCTAGGGGCGTTAAACGATAGCGCTTGTTGGGAGGCAACCCAATTTTATTTTGTATTTTTTGTTTTTGCTTCTGTTTAGGAATAAATAATCTATCTACCTTCTGTTTGTATGTGGTTTTATGTTTTAATTAGTGTTTGTGCCAAGTAGGACCTATAGGATAACCTACGATGATAGTTGATTTGATTCTGCTGAAAAACAGAAACTTTGCACGCACGAATATAATTATGATAAATTACAGGAACGTGCTTTTGCGTTGATTCTTTTTGATGCTGATCGATAAACAAATTTTCCAGGACTTCCTATTTTGGTAGAATTTTTAGAGTTCCAGAAGTTTGCGTTAGTTACAGATTGCTACAGACTGTTCTGTTTTTGACAATTCTGTTTTTCGTGTGTTGTTTGCTTATTTTGATGAATCTATGGCTAGTAAATTAGTTTATAAATCATAGAGAAGTTGGAATACAGTAGGTTTAACACCAATATAAACAAAGAATGAGTTCATTACAGTACCTTGAAGTAGTCTTTTGTTTTCTTTCTCTAACGGAGCTCACGACATTTCTGTTGAGTTTTGTGTTGTGAAGTTTTCAAGTTTTGGGTGAATTCTTTTGATGGATTATGGAACAAGGAGTGGCAAGAGCCTAAGCTTGGGGATACCCATGGCACCCCCAAGATAATCCAAGGACACCAAAAAGTCAAAGCTTGGGGATGCCCCGAAAGGCATCCTCTCTTTCGTCCACTTCCATCGGTAATTTACTTGGAGCTATATTTTCATTCACCAACATGATATGTGTTTTGCTTGGAGTGTCTTGTATTATTTGTGTCTTTGCTTGTTAGCTTACCACAATCATCCTTGATGTACACATCTTTTGAGAGAGCCATACATGATTTATAATTTGTTAGAATACTCTTTGTTCTTCGCTTATATCTTTTGAGCTTGCTAGTTTTGCTCATAGTGCTTCACTTATATCTTTTGAGCGTAATAATTTTTGCTCTAGTACTTCACTTAGATCTTTTTAGAGCACGGTGGTGGATTTGTTTTAAAGAAACTATTTGATCTCTCATGCTTCACTTAGATTATTTTGAGAGTCTTTAATAGCATGGTAATTTGCTTAATGTTAATATACTTGGTGTTCAAGATATGTGAAACTTTCTTTTGAGTGAATTGAATACTAAGATTAGTTTGATGCTTGATAATTGTTTTGAGATATTGAGGTGATAATATCATAGTCGTGCTAGTTGGGTGATTATGAATTTGAGAAATACTTGTGTTGAAGTTTGCAAATCCCGTAGCATGCACATATGGTTAAAGTTGTGTAACAAATTTGAAACATGAAGTGTACCTGGCTTGTGCATCCTTATGAGTGGCGGTCGGGGACGAGCGATGGTCTTTTCCTACCAATCTATCCCCCTAGGAGCATGCACGTAGTACTTGAATTTTTGATGACTTCTAAATTTTTGCAATAAGTATATGAGTTCTTTTGACTAATGTTTAGTCCATGGATTATACGCACTCTCACCTTTCCGCCATTGCTAGCCTCTTCGGTATCGTGCATTGCCCTTTCTCACCTTGAGAGTTGGTGCAAACTTCGCCGGTGCATCCAAACCCCGTGATACAATACGCTCTATCACACATAAACCTCCTTATATCTTCCTCAAAACAGCCACCATACCTACCTATTATGGCATTTCCATAGCCATTCCGAGATATATTGCCATGCAACTTCCACCATCATCATCATGACATGCATTACTTTTGTCATATTGCCATTGCATGATCTTGTAGTTGACATCGTATTTGTGGCAAAGCCACCATGCATTATTTTTCATACATGTCACTCTTGATTCATTGCACCATCCCGGTACATCGCCGGAGGCATTCATATAGAGTCATATCTTGTTCTAAGTTTCGAGTTGTAATCCTTGTGTTGTAATTTTTAGAAGTGTGATGATCATCATTATTAGAGCATTGCCCAAATAAAAAAAAGAGAAAGGCCAAAAAAAAAAGAAAAAAAAGAAAGGCCCAATATATATATATATATATATATATATATAAAGGGCAATGCTACCATCTCTTTTTCCACACTTGTGCTTCAAAGTAGCACCTTGTTCTTCATGTAGAGAGTCTCATATATTGTGCTTCAAAGTAGCACCTTGTTCTTCATGTAGAGAGTCTCATATATTGTGCTTCAAAGTAGCACCTTGTTTTTTCTGAGTGTTATCACTTTCATATACTAGTGGGAATTTTTCATTATAGAACTTGGCTTGTATATTCCTACGATGGGCTTCCTCAAATGCCCTAGGTCTTCGTGAGCAAGCAAGTTGGATGCACGCCCACTAGTTTTCTTTTTGTTGAGCATTCATAGCTCTAGTGCATCCGTTGCATGGCAATCCCTACTCCTCATGTTGACATTAATTGATGGGCATCTCCATAGCCCGTTGATTAGCCTCGTCAACGTGAGACTTTCTCCTTTTTTTGTCTTCTCCACACAATCCCCATCATCATATTCTATTCCACCCATAGTGCTATATCCATGGCTCACGCTCATGTATTGTGTGAAGGTTGAAAAAGTTTGAGATTATTTAAGTGTGAAACAATTGCTTGGCTTGTCATCGGGGGTATAGAAGTTGGGAACATCTTTGTGTGACGAAAATGAAGCATAGCCTAACTATATGATTTTGTAGGGATGAACTTTCTTTAGCCATGTTATTTTGAGAAGACATGATTGCTTTGATTAGTATGCTTGAAGTATTATTATTTTTGTGTCAATATGAACTTTTGTCTTGAATCTTTCGGATCTGAATATTCATATCACAATTAAGAATATTTACATTGAAATTATGCCAAAGTATCACTCCGCATCAAAAATTCTTTTTTATCATTTACCTACTCGAGGACGAGCAGGAGTTAAGCTTGGGGATGCTTGATACGTCTCCAACGCATCTATAATTTTTGATTGCTCCATGCTACTTTATCTACTGTTTTGCACTATATTGGGCTTTATTTTTCACTTTTATATTACTTTTGGGACTAACCTATTAACCGGAGGCCCAGCCCAGAATTGCTGTTTTTTTGCCTTTTTTAGTATTTCGAAGAAACAGAATATCAAACGGAGTCCAAAGGGAATGAAACCTTCGGGATCGTGATTTTCCAACCGAACGTGACCCAGGAGACTTGGACCCTACTCCAAGAAGCGCCAGAGGCGGTCACAAGGGTGGAGGGTGCCCCCCCTAGGCGCGCCCCTACCTCGTGGGCCCCTCGGAGATCCACCGACGTACTCCTTCCTCCTATATATACCTATGTATCCCTGAACAATCAGAACAGGAGCCAAAAACCTAATTCCACCGCCGCAACTTTCTGTATCCATGAGATCCCATCTTGGGGCCTGTTCCGGAGCTCCACCGGAGGGGGCATCCACCACGGAGGGCTTCTACATCATCACCATAGCCCCTCCGATGAAGTGTGAGTAGTTTACTTCAGACCTTCGGGTCCATATCTAGTAGCTAGATGGCTTCTTCTCTCCTTTTGGATCTCAATACAATGTTCTCCCCCTCTCTCGTGGAGATCAATTTGATGTAATCTTGTTTTTGCGGTGTGTTTGTTGAGACCGGTGAATTGTGGGTTTATGATCCAGTATTATCTATGGAAAATATTTGATTCTTCTTTGAATTCTTATATGAATGATTGAGTTATCTTTGCAAGTCTCTTAGAATTATCTTTTTGGTTTGGCCAACTAGATTGGTAGTTCTTGTAATGGGAGAAGTGCTTAGCTTTGGGTTCAATCTTGCGGTGTCCTTACTCAGTGACAGAAAGAGTTGCAAGGCACGTATTGTATTGTTGCCATCGAGGATAACAAGATGGGTTTTTTATCATATTGCATGAATTTATCCCTCTACACCATGTCATCTTGCTTACGACGTTACTCTGTTTTTACTTAATACTCTAGATGCATGTTGGATAGTGGTCGATGAGTGGAGTAATAGTAGTAGATGCAGAATCGTTTCGATCTACTTGTTTTGGACGTGATGCCTATATACATGATCATCGCCTAGATATACTCATAACTATGCTCAATTCTGTCAATTGCTCAACAGTAATTTGTTCACCCACCGTAGAATACTTATGCTCTCGAGAGAAGCCACTAGTGAAACCTATGGCCCCCGGGTCTATTCTCATCATATCAATCTATATCACTTTATTTTACTTGCTTTGTTTTTACTTTGCCTTTACTTTTTACTTTGCATCTATCTATCAAAAATACCAAAAATATTATCTCTATCAGATCTCACTCTCGTAAGTGACCGTGAAAGGATTGACAACCCCTAAGTGTTGGTTGCGAGTTGCTATCGTTTTGTGTAGGTACGAGGGACTTGTGCATGGTCTCCTACTGGATTGATACCTTGGTTCTCAAAAACTGAGGGAAATACTTACGCTACTTTACTGCATCATCCTCTCCTCTTCGGGGAAATCCAACGCAGTGCTCAAGAGGTAGTAGGGGGCGCGCCCAGTAGGGGGGGTGCCCCCCTATCTCCTGGCCTCCTCGAGGATCTTCTGACGTGAACTCCAAGTCTCTAGGATCATATTCTTCCCAAAAATCATGTTGCCGAAGGTTTCATTCCGTTTGGACTCCGTTTGATATTCCTTTTCTTCGAAATACTGAAACAGGCAATAAAACAGCAATATGGGCTGGGCCTCCGGTTAATAGGTTAGTCCCAAAATTAATAGAAAAGTGTATAATAAAGCCCATAATCATTCAAAATAGATAATAAAATAGCATGAATGCTTCAAAAATTATAGATACGTTGGAGACGTATCAATAATCCCGTGGGCATCTTGCTTATTCTTGAATATCCATTTGGTTCCAATAACATTATGGTTCTCCTTTGGCCTTGGCACCAATCTCCACACCTTGTTGTGCTCGAAGTTGTTGAGTTCTTCATGCATGGCATTAAGCCAACCCGGATCCTCGAGCGCCTCATAGACCTTTTGGGGTTCAACACAAGAAACAAACGCATGATGCTCACAATAGTTTGCTAATTGTCTACGAGTTCTTACCCCCTTTCTTAAGCTTACAAGCACATTCTTCATGAGATGATCTTTGGTAGTGAGCTTGGAGGAAATTTTGGCGGCACGACGCTCCAATCTCTCCTCAAGAGAAAGTTGAGGAGCGGTAACTTTATCATCATGAGCATCGTCTTGAGCTTGTTCTTGACCTTGATCTTGAACTTGCTCGATGGCAAGAACTTGACCTTGGGCATCACTTGGTGGATCACCACCATCTTGAGGTTGATCTTGCCCTTGATCTTGTTCATTTGGTTGAGTTCCTTCACTTTGTTCTTCGGAAGCGTGTGGGTCTTGGGTTGGTGATGGTTCCACTTGAGTGGAACATTGTCCTTCTCCTTCAGTCACAGGGGGTTCCTCAATGGGTAGGATATGACCAACACCCATTCTTCTTATGGCTTGGGGAGGAATTTCATCACCTACATCACAAGTGACACTTTGCTCCACTTGGGAGCCGTTATTCTCATCAAACTCCACGTTACACGTCTCCTCAACGAGTCGTGTGGACTTGTTGAGGGCACAGTAAGCATGAGAGTTTGTAGCATAACCAACAAATATGCCCTCATGAGCTCTAGCCTCAAATTTAGACAAATGAACACCTTTCTTGAGAATGAAACACTTACAACTAAACACCCGGAAGTACTTGAGGTTGGGCTTGTTGCCGGTGAGTATCTCATATGGAGTCGTGTTCAAGCCTTTGCGGAGATAGAGCCAGTTGGAGGCATGACAAGCGGTGTGATGGCTTCGGCCCAAAAGTTGTATGGAGACTTGAACTCTGCCATCATGGTTCTTGCCGCGTCCATCAATGTCCGATTCTTCCTCTCCGATAAACCATTTTGTTGAGGGGTGTAAGGTGCGGAATATTGATGCTTGATCCCCTCATCACTAAGAAACTCATCCAAGGTGTAGTTCTTGAACTCGGTGCCGTTGTCACTTCTTATCATAAAAATCTTTGCATTGTGTTGACGTTGAGCTTCATTTGCAAAGTCGATGACAGTTTGTTGGGTCACAGTCTTCCTCTTGAAGAAATATACCCAAGTGTATCTTGAATAATCATCCACAATCACCAAGCAATACTTTCTACCCCCAAGACTATCAAAGGATGGAGGTCCAAAGAGATCCATGTGAAGGAGCTCCAATGGCCTCTTCGAGTAGATGATAGTCATGGGAGGGTGAGCCTTCTCATGTAACTTTCCTTCGATACAAGCACTGCAAGCACGATCTTTGGCAAAACTAACATTTGTTAGTCCATGGACATGGTACCCCTTGAGAAGACTTTGCAAAGATCTCCTATTTACGTGGGCTAAATGGCGATGCCAAAGCCATCCCATGTCAACTTTAGCCATTAGGCATGTCGCGGTCTTAGTGGGTCGCTTTGAAAAGTTAATCACATAAAGACCGTTCTTGACATTCCCAACAAAGTCTACTTTAAGAGTCTTGCTCCACAAGAGGGCCACGATATCAATATCAAAGAAAGTGGAAAATCCCATAAGTGCAAGTTGACGAACAGAGAGTAAGTTGTATGCAAGGGACTCAACAAGCATGACTTTCTCGATCGTGAGATCATAAGAAATGACAACCTTGCCAAGAACCAATACCTTAGAAGATGAGGCATCACCCCATTCGACATTGGTGGGCATAAATGAAACCTTGTGCACGTCCACCGCCAAGTCCTTTCTTCCGGTCATATGATTTGTGGCTCCACTATCGAGCAACCATGTTCCCCACCGGAAGAAAACACCTACAAGAGACCAATGTTTGGTTTTAGGTACCCATTTTGTAATGAGTCCTTTGATGTTAGCAACAAGGGTCTTAGGAACCCAAATAGACCATTCAATGTACTCATAAGAAGAACAAACAAATTTGGCATAAACATGCCGATCACTAGCACAACATAACACATAAGAAGGGTTAAAGTCTCCGGCTTTGTTGGAAGGAGTGGCATTGCCCTTCTTGACACCACCACCCTTCGTATTGTTCTTCTTCTCCTTAGAAGTAACCTCTCCCTCCTTCACAAATGTTTGCTTGAGAAGAGGAGGTTGTTTGGTCTTGTCATTCTTCTTCTTCTTCTTGGACTTGGGTGCAAAGCCAATCCCATCCTTGCCCACAACTTCCTTTTGATTGCTCAAAAGGTTGTTGAGGTTCTTCTCACCTTGTATGCAAGACATAAGGCCTTTCTCAAGTTGCTCCTTCAACTTGGAATTCTTCTCCACAAGATGCACATGCTCACAACACGGGTTAGTAGCATTTACATTATCAATTAAAACCATATGATGAAATGTGGCTTTTTCCTTGGTTAGCTTCACTTGGAGTTGATTATGAGACTCTTTGAGGCTAGCATGAGATCTCTTTAAGGCCTTGTGAGCCTTGTCAAGTAGATCAAACTCCTCCTTGAGTCTAGCATGGTCAACCCCGAGTTTGGGCTTCTCAGAATTGAGCACACGAGAGACAACAAGAGCATGATCAAGATCTTTCTTTAATTTAGCATGATCATCGTTGTGTGATGCTACGTCTTGAGCTTGCGTTGATTTTCCTTGAAGAGGAAAGAGTGATGCAGCAATAGTAGCGTAAGTATTTACCTCAGTTTTTGAGAACCAAGGTATCAATCCAGTAGGAGGCTCCTCAAAAGTCCCACGCACCTACACAAACAAACAAGAACTCACAACCAACGCAATAAAGGGGTTGTCAATCCCTTCACGGCCATTTGCGAAAGTGAGATCTGATAGAGATAATATGATAAGATAAATATTTTTTTGTTATTTTATGATATAGATTGGAAAAGTAAAGATGCAACTAAAAGTAGATTGAAAGCTTATATGATAAGAGATAGACCCGAGGGCCATAGGTTTCACTAGTGGCTTCTCTCAAGATAGCATAAGTATTACGGTGGGTGAACAAATTACTGTCGAGCAATTGATAGAAAAGTGAATAATTATGAGATTATCTAAGCATGATCATGTATATAGGCATCACATCCGTGACAAGTAGACCGACTCCTGCCTGCATCTACTACTATTACTCCACACATCGACCGCTATCCAGCATGCATCTAGAGTATTACGTTCATAAAGAATAGAGTAACACATTAAAAAAGATGACATGATGTAGAGGGATAAACTCATGCAATATGATATAAACCCCATCTGTTTATCCTCGATGGCAACACTACAATACGTGCCTTTCTGCCCCTGCTGTCACTGGGAAAGGACACCGCAAGATTGGACCCAAAGCTAAGAACTTCTCCCATTGCAAGAAAGATCAATCTAGTAGGCCAAACCAAACTGATAATTCGAAGAGACTTGCAAAGATAACTTAATCACACATAAAATAATTCAGAGGAGATTCAAATATTTCTCATAGATAAACTTGATCATAAACCCACGATTCATCAGATCTTGACAAACACACTGCAAAAAGAGTTACATCGAATAGATCTCCAAGAAGATCAAGGAGAACTTTGTATTGATATTCAAAGAGAGAGAAGAAGCCATCTAGCTAATAACTATGGACCCGAAGGTCTGTGGTAAACTACTCACAACTCATCGGAAGGGCCTTGGAGATGATGTAGAGGCCCTCCATGGTCGACTCCCCCTCCGGCGGAGCACCGATGAAGGCTCCAAGATGGGATCTCGCGGATACAGAAGGTTACGACGGTGGAAATAGTTTTTCGTGGTGCTCCCCGATGGTTTCAGGGTACGTGGATATATATAGGAGGAAGAAGTAGGTCGGTGGACGCTCAAGGGGCCCACGAGGGTGGGGGCGCGCCCACCTGTAGGGGGCGCGTCGGGCACCCTCGTGGCTGCCTTGCTTGTTTCTTGACTTCCACTCCAAGTCCTCTGGATCACGTTTGTTCCAAAAAGATCGCTCCCAAAGGTTTCATTCTGTTTGGACTCCGTTTGATATTCCTTTTCTTCGAAACACTAAAATAGGCAAAAAAAAAATTAGCAATTCAGGCTGGGCCACCGGTTAGTAGGTTAGTCCCAAAAATGATATGAAAGTGTAAAGTAAAGCCCATAAATATCCAAAACGGGTAATATAATAGCATGGAACAATAAAAAATTATAGATACGTTGGAGACGTATCATGTGACTCCTCAAGATCCAAACGATGATTACGCTCTTCCTCAAGCGCATTAGAGAGATCCGACATCTCATTGGCATAGTCACGACTATGCTCTTCCATCTTAGAGATGGTCTCTTCGTGAGCCTCGATCATGTCATTGGCTTCACCAAGTTGTTCCAAGAGAGCAACAAAGTACTTCTTGGTTTTACCTTTGAGCTTACTCATGAAAGACTCAAATTCATTTTCCTGCTCCTTCATGCCCTCACTTTCATCAATGCAATCTGTCAAGGAAGGATTAGTAGTGATGGTAGTTTTGATGTTGGGGGTTACCTTGTTGGTGGCTTTAGCCACGAGCCACTTGGTGATGATGTTCTCGTTGGGTGAATCGAAGAGGGACACCCGTTGAGTTGTTGCAACGGCAACGGAGGCCATGGCAACCGTCTCACCATCTTCATCATCACCATAATCCTCATTGTACTCTTATTGTGCCACCAACCCCTTGGGAGGAGTCTTCTTGGTGAAGTTGTTCTTGTTGGGGAAAGACTTGGCCTTGTCTTTTAGGATATGCTTGCCACCATTGTCTTCCCTCTTCTCGTAAGGGAAATCCACAACAAAGTGACTCACATTGCCACAATTATAGCACGTCCTCACACGTTGCTTGCTCTTGGCGCCACTTGAGTTGTTCTTGTTGAAGTTGGGCCTTGTGTTCTTCTTGTTGCCCCAAAATTGACGTGAAGCAAGAGCCATGTGCTCATGATAGGCATATTGGGTGTCTTCAGGGCAACTAGATCTCCTCTTCTTCCTCTTCATCCTCTTCTTCCACACTAGCCTTGGCCTTCAAAGCAAGGTTGGACTTCTTTGATCATTGAGCACGCAACACCGCATTGTCGACAGTCTTATCCAAGATCCTCATTGCAACAAACTCATCCAACACTTCACTTGAGGACAGGGCGTGGAAGTCCGGCCTTTGACAGATGATGGAGGACATGGCCTTATGGTAAGGCATCATGGCTTTGAGAAACTTGCGCTTGATCCAATTGTCATCCGTATCCTTGCTCCCATGATCTCAGAGTGAGACCGCGAGAGTGGTTAACCTTCGATAAAGCTCTCGAGGTTCTTCATCTTCAATCATGGTAGACTCAACGGCTTCATCTTGCACCACTTCAAAGTTTGAGCGTTGGGTGCTTGCGCTTCCCTTGTATAAGGATACAACATGCCCCCATGCTTCCTTGGCCATGGTGAAGGTTCGGAGATGTGCAATATCTTTGGGAGGAATAGCTTCTTGGATAATGAAGAGAGCGGACTCGTTAAATTGATGATCCACGGCTTCTCTAGTAGTGAGGTTGCTTGGATCGTGCGGGTAGAAACCTTGCTCAATAATTCTCCAAAAATTAGTAGAACTATGATTTAAATGACGTTTAAAGCGATACACCCAAGCTGCAAAATCCTCATTTTTCACAAGCTTAGGAGGAGGACCAACATGATTCATATGCATGGAGGGAACCGGTCCTCCATAGGTAAGGGGAGGTTTAACATGGGCAAAGATGCCACTCCCACTCTTACCACTAGGCAAAGGAACTTGGTCACTACTAGCTTCCCCCTTATTGGAGTTAGCATCCGACACCTTGTTAGCGGGATCAACCACTTCCAATGTGGATAATTTAAGACCTTCAAGAAACTCCTTAAACATGCCTTTAACCTCGGCCGCCATGGAGGTTTTCAATGCGTCCAAAGCCGCATTGAACTCCTCAGAGAGACCGAGGATCAAACATCGGCCTTAGGCAAGGACGGACTCACACCGGGGTGCTCCTCCCCCTTGTCTACGATGTCACCCATACTCTTCGGATGGTAAAGTCCTTAATAAAGAGACGAGGCTCTGATACCAATTGAAAGGATCGATATGGTTGACTAGATGGGGGGGGGGTTGAATAGGCAACTAAAAATTGTTAGCTTTTCTTGACCAAATTAAACTTAGCATCAAAGTAGGTTGTCTAGATGTGCAACTAGGTGAGCAACCTATATGATGCAACAAAAACAAGCACACGAGCAAGCAAGGGATACAACACAATACAAGCTTGCACAAGTAAAGGTAAGAGATAACCAAGAGTGGAGCCAGTGAATACGATGATGTGTTACGAAAGTTCCTTCCCTTTGAGAGGAAGTACGTCTCCGTTGGAGCGGTGTGGAGGCACAATGCTCCCCAAGAAGCCAGTAGGGCCACCGTATTCTCCTCACGCCCTCACACAATGTGAGATGCCGTGATTCCACTATTGGTGCCCTTGAAGGCGGCGACCGAACCTTTACAAACAAGGTTAGGGCTATCTCCACAACTTAATTGGAGGCTCCCAATGACACCATGAAGCTTCACCACAATGGAATATGGCTCCGCGGTGACCTCAACCGTCTAGGGTGGTCAAACACCCAAGAGTAACAAGATCCGCAAGGGATTAGTGGGGGGAATCAAATTTCTCTTGGTGGAAGTGTAGATCAGGGCCTTCTCAACCAATCCCCTAGGAAATCAACGAGTGTGATTGGCTAGGGAGAGAGATCGGGCGAAAATGGAGGTTTGAGCAACAATGGAGTTTGGGGAGGGAAGAGGTGATCTTCTTGGGGAAGAAGACCCCCTTTATATAGTGGGGGAAAAGATCCAACCGTTATCCCCTCTCTCATCCCGCGCGGCGTGGTACTACCTCATAGAGCCGCAGTACTACAGGAAAGGGTTGTGGTACTACCGCTGCAGGGTGCGGTACTACCGCTAGCGCGGCAATGACCAGGTGAGGGCCTGTTGCACAGGGCAATGAGCGGTAGAACTGCCGGAGCAGTACTACCGCGTGCCCCTACGGTACCATCATAAGGCAGGGCTCAACTGGCACTGGAAATGCACGAAAGTAATAAATTACCTTCGTAACAACTTCTGCCGAGGTTGGAGCTGTGCAAAAATCCGGCACGGTACTACCGCTCACAGGGAGCGGTACTACCGCTCCCGGACAGATGTAAAAAATTACATCCGCGCCAATTTCCGCGTGCGTGAGCATCAGGGCTGGAGACAGCGGTACTACCGCTCACTAGGAGCAGTACTACCGGCCCCTGCGGTACTACTGCTCACCTGAGCAGTACAACCACACGCCACAAAAGCTTTAGCATTCGGCAGCCTTCATCTCGCGGACACATGGATAAACGGATAGTGCTCCATCAACGTGAAGGAAAGGTGGTGCAAAGTAACAGATGTGTACGTGTTGATTCCACCCTAACCTTTCCGAAGCGGACCCCCTCTTAATAGTATGGCTTTCCTATGACTCAAATCCACTGAAAAGAAACGTAGAGAACCGCCATCTTCGATAGGCTCCGAGGGGCACCCAATTGTCTTGTGCCTAGACATGAGATATCTGAAATGCTCAATGCACACGATTAGTCCGCAAATGCGCTGTCATCAATCACCAAAACCACTTAGGGAGAAATATGCCCTTACAGAAGCTCACAATAGTTTTCTCACTGTTTAGATCAGGGTCGTCATCTTTGGCTAAGAGAGCCCCGTGACCTATTTTGTATTCCTATAACTATCAACATCCATGTGCGTGTCCGCAGACACATCTGTTGTCGGCTCCCATCCACCATTGTATGATACTATAATTCTTGTCATGTCAACCACAACTTGATGATGAGCCGTGTCTTTGACTGGAAGAAGGAAACAGGATATATCATGATACTTCGTCTCATTTCCTATCGGCGTTCTCGGAACGGGGGTCCCCAGACTTGCCTGCCTGTGGCCTGCGGCTTGGCTCAAGCAGTGGCCCAATACGGCCCGTCTTCATCAACCCAAGCTCAAGACCCTCGTGGGGTGGACGATGCAAGGCTTCCTCAGGGGCGGCCTCACTAGGCAGGCTCGCGAGGAGGTGGAGAGATCAAGGCAGGGGCACCTCGCAAGGTGCTCATGGTGCAAGACATGACGATCGAGACCAGGTGGGCGCCAGGCGGGCGCCAGCCTGCGCAGTGTCCTCGCTTGCTCTTTGGTGCAAAGGGGGCAAGCGCAGACGCGGAGTACCGAGGCATCAAGCAAAGATTACCATATCGGTGCAACGAGACCAAGACCAGCAGAGCGGCAGGATGGAGGTCACCATGGAGCCCAAGACGGCGTCATCACCAGTGCCTTTGGCAGTCGAAGACCAACTTTAGTCAGGATAACTTGTACTAGCTGTTCCCCTTTAAAATGGTCGTTGTTGGCTCCCTTCCCGCTCAATATTTGGGAAGAGGACCAGCGCCTACATAAATAGAGATAGCCACCACCACAGTAGGGGGGATCACATCATCCAGAGCTCATCTCATCTAGAGGCGACCGAATCTGCCCAAGTAGAACACCACACCAGCTCAAGAACACCTCTCGCGAGGTTGTTCTTCCTCTGTACTGTTCATCATCAGCCCCAAAGGCAATCCACCACACCACAAACTAGAGTAGGGTATTACACCACAACGGTGGCCCGAACTAGTATGAACCTTGTGTCCCTCGTGTTGTTCATCGTGTAGCTTAGATCCGTGGCGAGGCGTTGGGACGTGGATCGGTAGGGGGAAGATCTTCGTGCACACCCCAGAGTTCGAACCTTAAGGGTTTTGCCAGAACCCGATATCCGACATTTGGCGCGCCGGGTAGGGGTGCACCAGAATCTTTCTTCTGCTATTCCACTTTCCGTCGTTCGTCACGTCCATGGCGGACGCTCATTGAGCCCGCGCCGAGCGTCGAGCTGCTCTCGCCACCCGCGTCGCCCAGACGGCTCCTGTCGGCGGGCCTCCTCGTCGTTCTCGGTCGCCTGCCGCCAACGCCGCCACCGGCCCGGCGGGGAACGAGTAGCAGCCATTGTCGCTGCATCCCTCGATGCGTCAGGAAGGCCGCACGGCCACTCCGTCGCTAACTCCAGCTGGTTCGTCGTCTCACGCTTGCCGCGCTCCCACGGACACGCAGGCCGCGCTGCTCCTGGCACATGAGCTCCTGCACCGCCGCCCCGTCGACGACCTCTACGAGGAGTGGCTTGCTCGCATCACCAAGCTCGTCAGCGCCGCAGGGGGCTCCCCTACGCCGTTCCTCTCGCTGCCTCGCCCTCCGTCCTGCGTGGGCGATGCAGCTCAGGAGGTGCCTCCGCCACCTCCTCCCCAAGAAGGTGCCTTGGCTCCAAGGCACACGGCCCCTGGACGAGACCCACCGCGTCCAGCGCCTGTGCGACAAGAAAGGAGCTGCCAAGAAATCCCTCGTCCCCAAGAAGGCGCTCGTGTGTTCCCTGCTCCAGCATGCCAAGACCGCATCCCGGCGCCAGCATGTCAAGACCCCACGTTGCCCCTGGCGACGGTGCGCGGGAATCCCCAGGAGAAAGCCCCACGTCTGCAAAGGGCTCCGGTGGTTACCGCAGGCTGCCACGCCTTCACCACCGAGCTACGCAGTGTCGCCTGGCCGGGCAAGCTCAAACCAGATCTGCCTCCTCGCTACGACGACACTGCCGACCCCGTGGAGTTCCTGTAGCTCTATGAGTTGGGCATCGAGGCGGCCAATGGAGACGAAAAGGTCATGGCGAATTGGTTTCCCATGGCACTCAAGGATGGTGCCCGCACCTGGCTCCCGAACCTGCCTCCAGGCACGATCTCCTCTTGGGACGAGATGCGCACCCGCTTCATCGCCAACTTCCAGGACACTCGCGACTGTCCTCCAGTCGTGGGTGACCTGCACCGCATCAAGCAGCAACCTGGAGAAACCCTGCAGAAGTACATCCAGCGCTTCAACATCGCTTGCCTCAAGATTCCCAAGGTGACCGAGGAGGCCATCATCTCAACGTTCTCTGACGGCGTCCGCGATGTCAAGATGAAGGAGGAGCTGGCCATTCACGAGGATATGTGCACATCTCTGGAGCTGTTCAACTTGGCGACCAAGTGCGCAAGAGCTGAGGAGGGGCGCCTCTCTCTTCTCGAGCTTCCAGCTGCGGACCCAGAAGAGAAGAAAGCCAAGGCCAAGGACGTGAAGCACAAAGGAGCAACTGTGCTCGCAGCAGAACCAGACACGAAGCACGCCAGGGACCAGTCGGAGTCGTCCAAGGGCAGTCGATACTGCGCCTACCACGACCTCCACACCCACAACCCCAACGAATGCCAAGAGCTCAGGGCCGTTCGAGAAGGACGCATCGGCCGACGCCCCGAGCGCAACGATCGGGGCTACGGCCAAGGAGGAGGAAGAGGTGGAGGACGATGGGACGACCGAGACCCTCGCCAGGAGTGGCGTGACCGACCTCGCGAGGATCGCTGGCAGGACCAGCCTCGCGAGGGGGCTTGGAGGGATCATGTAACGCCCCAGATACAACTTTCCATATTCATAACTCCAACTCTTGCCTTTTCCGGAGATGCGATATGTTATTTTCCTCCATGGTTGGGTTTTTGTTTTTTTGTTTTGCATCTTGTTCATGTCTTGCATTTCATCATCGCATCATTCGCATTGCATCGGCACTCCGTTGCCGTCATGTTTTAAAACTTGCATCTGCTCGTAGTTGCCGCTTCTTCCGTGTCTCAGCTGACCTTCTCTCAGATCAACCGGACCACTCTCTTCTCTCTCTTTTCTGAGCTCATCAAACCCCTTTGCCTTCGTTGACCGTTCCGAGACCAACCGGGTTTCTCGAGTCCCTCTTGTCTGACCACCTAACCTCTCTACACAACCATCGACCCCCTCTTGCGCGTGTCCGAAACCTACCCCGAACCTGACCCGCTCAGTCATCTCCGTTGGATTCGTATCATCCCCTAACATCCGTAAAATATCTCTGTTTTCTTATTTGGACTCCCTAGCCTATTTATTCGCGACCGTCCGATTACAATCGGAGGAACGAGATAGCCCTAAGACTAGTCCACCTGCTATATATACACCGGACCAAACTCTAGCCTAACCCTAAAATCTAGGAAGTTTGTCCCTGCCGCCGCCGCCGCACTCATCTCCCACCTCGTGATCCCCATCGCTCGAACCCATTCCATCCCCTCCTCGTGTTCATCACTACACCAACCCGAGCTAGCCACCTCTCCTTCCACTCCACCTCTCCATCGGGATACTCCTGCAGCACCCCAGCCTTGCTCCGCCCAAGCCCAATCGCTCCTTAGCCGAGCTCGATCGGGGGAAAAGGAGCCCCGATCCAACTCCTCTGCCCTGCCGTACCAGAGGCCATGGATGGCCTTATCACCACGCCGTTCCGGTGACCCAGCCCACCGGTGACCTCGACCTCCAGGTCCGGCCGCCTCCGTTTAGCTGCTGCCGACGAGCAGATGAGTCGCCGCTCATCTCCTCTTTCTCTTCTTTTTTCCCCTCTCCTTCCTCCTCTGATCTCTCTCGCATGCACAGGAACGCCATGACCGCGCCCGAGTTTTGCCTCGTTCCCCAGCCGTCGCCTGCTTCGTCGTTGACGCTCCTAACCAGTTGCCGCCCCATTCTTCCGCAAACTGTGCCCGTGCTGCCGCAGCAGCGCCGCCATGGATGCCAAGCCGCCGCTTGCCTCCAGATCGACTGAGCGGTCTTCCCTGCTCGCTCGCGTTGTCCACGCCGTAGCTCACCGGAGCACATCCCTGACGCCGGTCCTCGTCCGCAACACCCTGACGCCACCGGATCCGTCCCCCTCGTCCATCCACTCATCGCCGGAGGTTGCCGCCATGCCCTGCATCCCGCATCGCCAGCCGCCGTCCCCTGCTTCACGAACGAGACGGCCAGCGCTGCCCCTTCGTTGACTTGGTCAAGCGCCAGCGTGGCCGGCCTCCAAGTCCCAGCGCACCTCCAGATCCGGCCTGCTGGACTCCAGATCTGGCCCAGCCAGCTCCCACCTCCACCGATCTGGGCCTAGCCCAGCTAGGTGAGCAGCCCAGCGCCCAACAGTTCAGCCCAGTAGTGTTTTTTTCTAGTCTTTGCGATTTTAGGATTTATCCAGTGTTTTACTGTTTTCAGAAAAGACCCTCATGTTCATGCATGTAATATCTCACAAGCCATGCATCATATTAAAATGATTCCAACATGTAAAATGCTTAGAATTTCATCTAGTTTCATATTTAGCCACTTTCATCCATGTTTGAAATGTTTAAAATGTTGTTTGTTTAAATTTGCTCAATTGCCATGTTAAAATGATTTAATTCATAACTAAATAACCGTAGCTCGGTTTTAAATAAACTTTATATGTAAATGGGGTGGAAAAATGCCTAGTTTAACATGGTGCACTTTATTTTCTTGTTTAACAACAATAAAATATGTTTTAGGGCAGAACAGTACGGAATCTAAAATAGGCATATGGGGATTTTCCGGAATTGTTGTTCATTGTTCCGGCCTCATTTAAACTTGCCTAGATAGGTAATTTTCATATGCTTCACCCCTTTCCATGTTTAACAACATTTAACATTGTTGTGTACCTAAACGAGAGCAAACTAAATAACTCAGATGTGGTGTTTCGTCAATATGCAACTCGTTGCATATTGAGCTCCACTTAACTTGTAGTATTGTGTGTTGCAATTTGCCATGCCATGCCTTATTAAACCGGACATGCATCATACTTGTTTGTGCATCATGCCATGTTTATGCTCGTGCATTTACCATGTTGTTTGTTTCATTCCGGTGTTGCTTCTTAATTCCAGTAATGTTGCGATTGTGAGGATTCGTTCGACTACTCCCGTTCGTCTTCTTCATGGACTCGTTCTTCTTCCTAGCGGGATTTCAGGCAAGATGACCGCTACCCTGGATCTCACTACTATCATTGCTATGCTAGTTGCTCCGTTCTATCGCTTTGCTGCGCTACCTATCATTTGCTCATCAAGCCTCCCAATTGCCATGTCAGCCTCTAACCTTTTCACCCTTCCTAGCAAACCATTGCTTGGCTATGTTACCGCTTTGCTTAGCCCCTCTTATAGCGTTGTTAGTTGCAGGTGAAGTTGAAGTTTGCTCCATGATGGACATGATTATGTTGGGATATCACAATATCTCTTATATTATTAATGCATCTATATATTTGGTAAAGGGTGGAAGACTCGGCCTTATGCCTGGTGTTTTGTTCCACTCTTGCCGCCCTAGTTTCTGTCATACCGGTGTTATGTTCCCGGATTTTGCGTTCCTTACGCGGTTGGGTGATTTATGGGACCCCCTTGACAGTTCGCTTTGAATAAAACTCCTCCAGCAAGGCCCAACCTTGGTTTTACCATTTGCCTCACCTACCCCTTTTTTCCCTTGGGTTTCTAGAGCCCGAGGGTCATCTTTATTTTAGCCCCCCGGGCCAGTGCTTGTCTAAGTATTGGTCCAAACCAGAGCCCTTTGCAGCGCCCCCTCAGGGAAACTTGAGGTCTGGTTTTAGTTGTACGGATTGCTCATCCGGTGTTGCCCTGAGAACGAGATATGTGCAGCTCCTATCGGGATTGTCGGCGCATCGGGCGGCTTTGCTGGTCTTGTTTTACCATTGTCGAAATGTCTTGTAAACTGGGATTCCTAGTCTGATCGGGTCTTCCTGGGAGAAGGTATAACCTTCGTTGATCGTGAGAGCTTATCATGGGCTAAGTTGGGACACCCCTGCAGGGTATAAACTTTCGAAAGCCGTGCTCGCGGTTATGGGCAGATGGGAATTTGTTAATGTCCGGTTGTAGATAACTTGATACTTGACTTAATTAAAATGCATCAACCGCGTGTGTAGCCGTGATGGTCTCTTTTCGGCGGAGTCTGGAAAGTGAACACGGTTTTGGGTTATGTTTGACGTAAGTAGGAGTTCAGGATCACTTATTGATCATTGCTAGCTTCACGATCGTTCTACTTGCTCTCTTCTCGCTCTTATTTGCGTATGTTAGCCACCATACTTGCTTAGTTGCTGCTGTAGCCTCACCACTTTACCCCTTCCTTCCCCTTTAAGCTTTGCTAGTCTTGATACCCATGGTAATGGGATTGCTGAGTCCTCGTGGCTCACAGATTACTACAACAATAGTTGCAGGTACAGGTTATGCGATGTTCATGACACGAGAGAGATGCTTGCTTGCTTTGGAGTTCTCCTTCTGCTTCTTCTTTGATCAGGGGATAGGTTCCAGGTCGGCAGCCTGGGCTAGCAGGGTGGATGTCGTTTGAGTTTCTATTTGTGTTTCATCCGTAGTCGGATGATGCTATTATGTATGATGTATTGATGTTGTATTCATGTGGCATTGTTTGCCTCTTGTATGTATCCCCATCTATTATGTAATGTTGATGTAATGATATCCACCTTGCAAAAGCGTTTCAATATGCGGTTCTATCCTTGGTGGGACCTTCGAGTCTCTTTAGGATAGTATCACATATTGGGCGTGACAGATCAGCCTCGCGAGGATCGCCCGCAGGGCAATGCAAGCCTTCCTCCTCTGCCACCACCGTAAAGAAGGAATGACGACCACCACCAGGACGAGGGGGCTGGGGGCTTCCATGAGCCATGAGCCACGTGCTATCGCTTGCATCCTGGGCGGTGCCCAGGCCCCAGCCTCTCAGCGCATCTTCAAGCAGTTTGCTTGCGAGGTGAATGCAGTTCTCCCCAAGCTCGAGGCCACGCGCCCTCTCAGGTGGTCCACGTGCGCCATCACGTTCAGCTCAGCGGATCAACTCAAGTGTGCTGCTATAGCTGGGGTCCTCCCAATGCTTTGTTCCCAAGTCATCAGCAATGTGCAAGTTACCAGGACCCTCATCGATGGCGGCGCAGGGCTCAATGTCCTGTCCGTCGAGGCGTTCAACAATCTCCAAGTACCATATGATCAGCTTCAGCCAACCAAGCCTTTCTCAGGAGTCACTGATGGCTCCACCACTCCGATATGGCAGGTTCGCCTCCCTGTCACCTTCGAACATCGCAAGAACTGCCGTACCGAGCTCATCGACTTCGACGTTGCCCACATTCGCCTGCCATACAATGCCATCCTCGGGTATCCAGCCCTGGCCAAGTTCATGGCGGTGACTCACCATGGTTACAATGTCCTTAAGATGCCGAGAAGCGGCAGAATCATCACAGTCCCATGCGAGGAGAAGGATGCGGTGTGCTCCCTCGAGCGTGCCTTCCAAGCTGCATCAGTCGAGGACCCGAATAGCAAGAGTGGGAACCCTCCTGAGGCAGTTCCCAAGAAGAAGAAGACATCACCCAGCTCAAGGCCTCAGGAGGTAGGCGTCTCCGGAGGCGCCATGTCAGGATCAGTGCCCGTTCAAGGGGCGCCTCCCTCCATCGCATAGGAAGGCGCGCCCGGCGCCCTCCTCGGGCAAGGATCGGGGGCTCTCTCCTGGAGGGCCTCAGACTTTGCCAGGATCACAAGGGAGGCGCTCGGGCACCACTTGGAGGCGTGCTTTGCGGCACGTTTCCCTCAGGAAGGCATGGGGCAAGGAGGGCCCAACCCTCAGGAGTTCATCAGCAAGGTCACTCAGGAGCTGTAGGAATCAAGAGTCATACGCGGTGATCGCCACCTACCTGGCGCAGCTCCCCATCCAGGCGAGGATGGCGGGTTGCGCGTATACATGGACTACCCAAGGCTCAACCGAGTCGCGTCTCAAGAGCGTTTCTGGCCTTCGTGCGTGGGACGCTGCGAGGGTCCGCCACATAGCTACGTTTGCATGCCTTTCAGCCTGCCAAACGCGGCCGCTACTCACCAGCATCTTATGCGGAGCATTCTGGTAGCTCACGAGGCCAGGCACCACGCAGTCCTGGCAAAGACGGAGATGGTCCTCGAGGAGCCGCCCGGACCCCCGGAGCCTCTCGAGGCTCAGGGCTCTGGTGGCTCGTGAGGATCGGCTTCTTCACCGCGCATCGTCAGCTACTTCAACACCAGCTCTACAATGGTATCAGGTGACATCTTTCGAGTTTCATTTCAGCTGGGAGCGCCCTTAGGGCTGCATTATTCCCAGGTCGTGTGGGTCAGTCCCTGCGGCATGTATCTCTTTTGCTTATGTTTGTAGTTCACCTTGCTGGGGGCGCCCCTCGGGCTGCATCATCCCCAAGCCGCCCGGGCCTGACCCAGTGGCATGTATCCTTCCTGCAGTTATCTAAGCTGATTTGCCTTTCATGTTTAACCTGCCTATGATCATTATGTCCCACCTACCGCAGCCCCTTTCTGTTCTCCCACATGCAAATCGCTTGCACGTTAAAAGGGGGGTGCCTGAGCATCGCGACTTAGGGGCTCTTACTGGCTCTCCAGCCCTCACCCCCTGGCCTTGTCCACAGCATCGCGACCTAGCATGCCAGCGGCAGCTGAGCTTGCTCGAGGGCCGGGACCTGAGGACGTAAAGAATTTGCATCTAACCGCCTTGCAGGAACACTCAGCCGCCCAAGGCTCAAGATCAGGCGCAACCAGCCTTGAGGTAGGGCCTCATGAGTCCCGCGCTAGCTCACGAGTGCCCAGATACACCTGTCTAGCCCTACCGTGCTGGCCACGTGTCAAGGCGGGGTTGTACATGCCCCAGGGGCTCCTCCTGGAGGGGGCCCCTCCCACGTACCAGTGGAAGCACCATGCTCTATGCTGGCTGACGACACTGCCGAGGAGCGGCTATGCCCGTACACATATGGAAGCGCTATGCTCCGCGCTGGTGATAAACAACTAAGGGCAGCCCATGGCTATATCAACCTCAGGGAGCCCAGAGCTCAGTGTCTGGCCTCATCACAACGCCTCCCCTCGGGAGCACCACACGAGGGGGCTAGACACAGGGGCTGCGCCCGGTTCACGCCCGAGCGCACGCCACCCAGCCAGGTCCCTCAGACCTGGTCGTCGCGCGGCCTCCCCGAGCGGAGCCAAGGTACGAAGACCGTTTGAGCGTCACGGGAGACTCCTGAGCATTGCTACTCATGAGCCTAACTGGTCACGTAGCCCCTCACTCCTTAGTTCCGAAAGGCTAACGACGGTTGAGGTATGCGCAGGGCCAGGCCCTGCTGACGTAGAACGACAGATCTACTCCTGCACCCCTCCCTATTTGCTGTTTGCGCATCAAGGGGGACTCCTGAGCATCGCGACTCATGAGCCTAACTTGCCACATAGCCCCTCACTCCTTGGTCCCGTCCTGGTGATCCAGTCAGGGCTAACGACAGATGAGGTATGCATGGGGCCGGGCCCTACGGACATAAAACACAAAGGAAATAGGAAGGAAACCGCAAAATCTTGCAAATTCAGAAGCAAATATTACAAACCATAAATTGTCCTCACGATACCAGACACAAGTTTAAATGCCTCCACGAGGCACGGTGCATGTTGCACGAGTAGACACAAGAAAGAGACCGCAGGAGATCACCCTTGAGCAGCACCGTCACTCGTGGTGGAGTCGTGCTTGTCAGCTCCACCTCCCGAGGCCGCGGAACCAGCATCACCTGCCTTGGGCGCAGTGGCGAAGGTGCGGAACTTTGCCAGCAGGGCTTTCGCTCGGCCCTTCACGGCCTCAGCAGCAGCAGCGGAGCACTCGGCGTCCACAGGCTCCAGCAGATCGTCAAGGTTGGCGTCGGGGTTGTGAAGGTAGACGTGGCTGAGGATCCGCGTCAGCGCTGTGGAGGAAAGGACGCGAGCTTCAACCTCGGCCATGGGACCAATGCCGGTCACGACCTCCTCAAGCGCTTTGACCAGGAAGGGAAGCAGCTTGGCAGGGCCGTCCGTGGCTCCGGCCAGTGGCTTCTCCAGACCATCATCGTAAAGCAAATTCAGCGCCCTGCGATATCTCTCCTTGTAATCCACGAAGGCCACGCGATCCTTGGCCAAGACCTTCACCTTGACGTCCAGCTCAGTCCTCTCCGCCTTCACTTCTACTCCAGAGTCCTCAGCGGGCCGTGATCAGCGGTCAGTTCAGTATCGCGGTCCCCGATGGCGGCCTCCCGAGCCTTCATTTCTTCCTCCTTCGCCTGGCGGTCGCGGACCTCTTTGGCAAGCTCATCACGCAGGCCTTGCAGCTTGTCCTCCAGCGCCTTGCAACAGCCCCGGACAGTTGAAGCATCCTTCAACACTGCGTCACGAGCGGCTATGGCCTAGATGGCGACTTGCTTCTCCTCCTCGGAAGCCGCCACAACCTGGCGCAGCGCCGCTCGGACGGAGGCGTCAGAGTGAACCCAGCCAGAGACCAGCTCCAGGCGCCCGGCCACCAGGCGGGGGTTGGCGCCCTGGAGATCTTCTCGCAGCCGACCCAGCTCAGCAGCAGCGCGGTCCAAGGTGGCGGAGGAGGCAGAGGAGTCAGGAACCAGTGGAGCAGGAGGAGAAGATGGTAGCGTGATCACGGCCTGGGAGGCTGGGAGCTCCTGAGCCTTGGCAACCTCGGCGACAGCATCAAGCACTGGCGCCTCCAGATTCAACGGGGCCACGGGGGCTGGCACCCCGCCAGAGCGTCCCTGGCCTCGCGAGAACGACCGGGCAGGGAAGGTGCGAGCTCCACTGCCTCCCCTTCCCACAGGCGAAGGCGCGACCACGACAGACGAGCTTGACCCAAGCGGAGCCACCGTGTCCCCCTTCAGCCTCTTCTCCATAGGCGGCAACCTACCCAGGCGATGGAGGATGTCAAGCCCTGACAGCGGAAATAAGAGCAAAGCAGAGTTCGAGTACTTACTGGTCAATTGTGGTGTGCTCCAACGGCCTCCTGCCGAGCTTAAAGCCCGAGAGCCTCTTGCAGGGCGCAGCCTCGGGAGGTCCAGCAGTAGAGGGGGGCGCACCAGAAGGGCTGGAGCTAGCTTCGGGCAGTGCCGGAGCCAGAGTAGACCCTCGGGAGATCATCCCCGACCTGTCCTTCTTCGGGATCACGGGCGGGTCCTCTCCCCCTCGCCTGGTGTCGGCCTCGTCGTCGTCCGGCATGGAGCGGAGGACATTGGACCTGCGCCAGGGGGAAGTCTCCCCCGTCTCCTCAGTGGTCGCCTCCGAGTCACGCTCCTCCTCTTCCTCATCTTCCTCCTCTCCTCCATGGGAATCATCGGAGGACAACTCCACCGGCGCCGCCACCTCCTGGCCCTCAGGAGGCACCTCCGGCACCAGGACGCTCCCATTGAAGGTGGGTATGGCGTTCACCACCTGTTCCCAGTCGTCGCGAAGGAACAAGGGGACATGAGCGCCCTCCAGACCATCCACATCCTCTCCAACCAGGAAGCGGAGAGCTGCGGTCATATCTTCATCAACCAGAGCCTTCGAGTTCAGGCGGAGATCGGCGTCCGCATCTCCGAGCCTCCATAACGGGCGCGAGTGCGCCTGAAGTGGAGCCACCCGGTGCGCCAGGAACTCCCTCAGGAGCGTGGCCCCGGTCAGCTTCGCCGCCTTCATGTTGCTCGGCCTCAGGTTGGCGTTCATCTTCTCCAGCACCAGCTTCGCCCGTCGGTCGTCAAGCTTCACACGGGACCATGCCTCGTCAGCCTAGGGCTGCTCCATGGGCAGCGCCAGCCGAGAATTGATGCATCCGGCATCCAACATGACCCACTTGCTCCGGAAGCCATCGGCCCTCTTCTCGGCCTTCGAGATCGCGTTGGCTTTGGAGCACACAACGAAGCCTGCACACGCTGAGGTATGGGTGCCGGTAACTCGGAGGGAGAAGAAGTAGCGCAACAAGGCCACAGAAGGCATCAACCCGACGTGTGCCTCGCAGTAGTAGGCGAAAATCAACAGAAGGAGAACAGAGTTGGGATGGAGATGCAGAGCCTGCAGCTTATAATGGCGGAGGACAGCATAGAAGAACTAGGAGAAAGGAGGCACCCGGCCGGTGATGACGGTGCTCATGAAGAAGGGATAGAAGGTGCTCCCCTTGTCCTCCGGCTGGGCAGAGCCGGCTCGGAGCGCAGTCTCCCCCATCTCGCTGCCTTGCGCCACCGTCATCAGGCGCGTGAGGGCGAGATTCTTCTCCGTCATGTTGGGGGGATCCAGAGTCGGCGAGTACCAGGTCGGCGGAGCCTCGGCCGCGGTCTTGCGGGGCACCATTGCTCGCTGGAGGAGGAAGGATGAGGCGGATTTGGAGATTTCGGAAGCAGGAGGGCAAGAGCAAGAAAGGGGATCTGGAGCAAGGCGAGTGAGAGCAATGAAGGTAAGCCTAACCCAGGCCAGCCTTTTGTCAGCCAAGCAGTTGCCGAGGCAGCGTGGGAAAGCGGAGATTCCCACGTCCAATCAACTGCCACGCGGCGACCAAGGCCACAGGCTGTTGGGGCCCGCGGCGCTCCACACTTGCCCTTTGGCTTTGCTGCTAAGCCAAGTCCGAGCGCGCCTTGGGCCCGGGGGCTACTGTCGGCGTTCTGGGAATGGGGGTCCCCAAACTTGCCTGCATGTGGCCTGCTGCGTGGCTCAACCAGTGGCCCAGTACGGCCCGTCTTCATCAACCCAAGCTCAAGACCCTCGCGAGGGGCCAAACCTCGCGGGGCGGATGACGCAAGGCTTCCTCAGGGGCGGCCTCACCAGGCAGGCTCGCGAGGAGGCGGAGAGATCAAGGCAGGGGTACCTCGCGAGGTGCTCATGACGCAAGCCATGACGATCGAGACCAGGCGGGCGCCAGCCTACGCAGTGTCCTCGTTTCCTCTTTGGTGCAAAGGGGGCAAGCGCAGACGCTGAGTACCGAGGCATCAAGCAAAGATTACCATATCGGTGCAACGAGACCAAGACCAGCAGAGCGGCAGGATGGAGGTCACCATGGAGCCCAAGACGGCGTCATCACCAGTGCCTTTGGCAGTCGAAGACCAACTTTAGTCAGGATAACTTGTACTAGATGTTCCCCTTTAAAATGGCCGTTGTTGGCTCCCTTCCCGCTCAATATTTGGGAAGAGGACCACGGCATCTATAAATAGAGATAGCCACCACCATAGTAGGGGGGTCACATCATCCAGAGCTCATCTCATCTAGAGGCGACCAAATCCGCCCAAGTAGAACACCGCACCAGCTCAAGAACACCTCTCGCGAGGCTGTTCTTCCTTTGTACTGTTCATCATCAGCCCCAGAGGCAATCCACCACACCACAAACTAGAGTAGGGTATTACACCACAACGGTGGCCCGAATTAGTATAAACCTTGTGTACCTCGTGTTGTTCATCGTGTAGCTTAGATCCGTGGCGAGGCGTTGGGACGTGGATCGGTAGGGGGAAGATCTTCACGCGCACCCCAGAGTTCGAACCTTAAGGGTTTTGCCGGAACCCGATATCCGACGTTTCCTACCCTAACCCTAGGCGGCTAGTGCAAACTTTCCCCTCCTGATTTCACCAGCGAGCCCGTGGATTCGCATTCCCTCTGCCTACCACTCCGGCGGCCAGTGGTGGGGAGGAGAATCCCGGTGCCTCCTCTCCGGTTAGTCATTTAGGTTAGGGTTTTTTAGTCCTCGCAGGTGCGGCACTCGGACAGATGGCGACGCTTCTTCTTCAAGTTTGTCTTTCGGGCTTTGATCCTCTTTGGGAGGTGAGGTTAGAGTTTCTCGTCACGTGGCGAGATTTGGTGTCAGATGCTTCGAATCTATGAAAAGGTTCAACAGTGACCACTACGACTCCTGGGCGCTGGTCCTTAGGGGCACGTGCACGAGGACTTCTTTTTTGTGTATCACGGTTGTCATCGACAAGGCCAAGCCGGCTTTGGTAGGGGAGCGGTGACAGCGGCGCGCCGGTGGCTCGTTCTGGCAACAGTAGTGATCCTTCTGTGGTATAAAATCTCGATGTAATTTTTAATTATGTTTGAGATACTTTGTACTTTCGAGGAATTTTTATAATAGATTTGATCCTTTCTCTGAGAAAAACCGTGACTTGATGGAATGCTCAGGTGGAAGAACATCCAGGTAGACTTTTCCAAAAGAAACTTTGTGGATTTTTTCTAAAAAAAAGAGAGGATTTTCATCCAGGCGAACTTAATTTTCATATACAAAAGGAACTCGTTTAGTTCTCACAATTGAACCCGTAGCTAGATATATTTTGTGCAATCCTGAATTTTGATGTTTGGAACTGGAGACATTTGCAGTCGAAATTGTGTGAGAACTAGCACAATATCCATGCGTTACTAGAAAGTCATAAAAAGACAAGGAGTTACAACTGACTTGGAGATTGTCAAAATATGATGGTGTCTTGCGACTGTTGAATGGTCTACGGTTAAAAAGAGAGCGAAAATATAACGAGAGATCATGTTGCAGTCTCTGAAGAATCTCGAGCAACCATAGTAGGTCCTTCGCAAGATTTCCATTGAGAAATAACATTTTCAATTTTGAAACATAGAAGAATGGGCATGAGTAAATTGAATGCACAAGATCATCGGTTAGGTAGGAGGACAACATCTATCGCTGTGTTGAAATTGCAATTTGTTTGCCCTCTTGTGCTATGCTTTTTTTTCGACGAAGGGTGAATTTTATTTGCTCAAATGAAGCATCAAGATGATACATCATACTGAATACACACCCAGCCTCTGCATAACTAAGATGCACACAGCCAACTCAACACACACACATAGAAACACACTGGCGACTAGCGAAGTCATAAGACCAAAAGCTATGTGCAGGTGTGGGAAAAAAAATAAGAAATAAGCCTCAAAGTGATTAGATGAACGATCGACAAACTACAACTGAGATCATATCCGCACCAACCATCGACACCACATGGATGACAAGGATCTTGAACAGCAACGCCTTCAAGAAGGAAGCGACACTCAAGCGACGCCGTCACGGGAACCAACCACAAAGGCCGGTATCAAAGTTTTCACCCTGAAGAATCAGTCCAAACATATCCGAGCAATGCCTCCAACAAGGTAACGATGTGAAAAACATCGCCATTGCCAGGAATAATCACTCGGGTCTGTCCTAGGCTTTCGTCCCGGAGTTCGAGACTGGGTGCACATAGCACCACCATCCAAATCTCATATGTGTTGTCTTGTGCTATGTATAAAACCAAAAGAACTGGTTAGCCCGAGAAACTAAAATCAAGACCGTGATTTTGAGTTGGAGCCGTGTACTTGCATTAATAATTCGTGATTTTGCAAGAGTATTATTCTCACATTAGAGGAGTAGTGTATTTGTTTACTTGGAATGGGTCTCACATCTTATAAAAGTAACATTTGTTTATTATGTCTTCGCATGCGGGTAGAAATGTACTCCCTCCGTTCCTAAATATTTGTCTTTCTAGCATTTCAAATGAACTACCACATACGGATGTATGTAGACATGTTTTAAAGTGTATATTAACTCATTTTGCTCCGTATGTAGTACTTGTTGAAATCTATATTTAGGAACGGAGGGAGTATTTGCTTATTTGTATGGCTCCACATGTGAACTCACCAGCCACACCAACTCAAATCTTTGTAACTAGGAAAGATTATAAGCTCAAAAAGAAACTAACCACATCATGCAACCAACACTACTTACATATTAACCACATCCATGGTAATTGCAGAAACCCATGCGTAACTGGTTAGTGGTAATATGCCATAGCCCATACAGACATAGTAATATCAGGATCGTAACTTAACATTAACCGAAGCATCCACGAGGTTTTTCATACAGGAAACCAGCTAACAACTCGTTCGCAGCCAAAAAAGCCCTTCGCAACTAAATTTCCTCTTCATCTTGGCAACTCATAGGGCTGGTTACCTCACTGCTCTGGGTTCACTATGTCTGTCGGCAACTCATACAGGCTACTTGCTGTCAGCAACCCTGAGGTAGTCGAGCAGGTAGAGCTGGCCACCGGCATGGTACGCGCAGCCGACCGTCTTCCCATCGCGGTTCCTTGTGATGGTGCAGCCATGAGGACTGAACGCGACACTGAAGCCGCTGTCAGTGAGCTGGGTCACTGAGATGATGTTCTCGGTGAGCCCTGGGACGTAGCTGACGCTGGGAATGGAGAGCTGGGTGGAGCTCAGAGACCCCTTCCCGCGCACCTGCAGCATCGCACCGGTGTGCGTCCGGACTTGGCGGCCTGGCTGGGTGGGGGTGAAGTTGCTCAGGAGGTGCAGGTTGCCGGTCATGTGTTCAGCAGCATTCGAGACGATGTACCAGGGAGCTGTTGTACTGATCAGACACAGGAGAAAACATTAGCGTTATTTCCCGCATTTGGAACTAAAACCACTACATTTAGTTTGGAACGGAGGAAGTAGATGATTAAGGAGTCGATGAATACCAACCAAACGCTATAGGTAACCATCAGAGTAGCAAGACTATTTTTAAAATAACAAGTCAGTAGAGTAACTAAATCATACTGTGAACAATTTGGGCATAAGCTCTAAACAAGCACAGCTACAAATAATCAACTTTGTAACAAACTAGAAATTTTATGGTATTGGTATAACCACTTTAACTTTAATATGGACCTCTAATTTTGCTTTATCAAATCATATTACCCTTACCTCTTATAGAGAGGCAAAAAAGGATACCAATACCCAAACCAAACAGCTACTACAAAGGTATACATGAAAGTAATAAAAAAACCAACTGATTTTAGGTTTATGTTCGAAATATTAGTTCTAAAACATGATGTCCACCACACGCGCTGGTCATCTCGACATACATGCTGCAGAAAGCATACAAAGAACACACACATCTAATTGTCTGTTATACTGACCATTGCAAAAGCACGAGTCAAATATGCAGTTTCTTATACTTCCATTTTTCCTTGCAAAGTTGCGAGTGCATATATTTGTAAAATCATATGCAGCATCACTTGTAAAAAATTATGCAGCTACCATGGTGAGTCTCTTAACTTCTAGTATGTCACACATGAATTGGTAGATGAGCATGAGGAATTACTTCTTAAGTGATATATGCAGATGCCATTCTTTTTGTGCATGCATGGCAGCACTACCTTCAATTGGCATAGCTCATAAGGAATGAAGCACTTGACAGGTAGTATCATTTAACTGGAAATTCAGTGCTCCCATAATGGGCAACTGCACTTTAGAGCACCCCCTATGAGGTAAGAGGGGGTCGGAGTGCAATGAATAGAGCTCAATAAACTAACAGTGTACCAGGAGTAGAAAAGTAAAGCATTCGGTCAAGTAACTGTACCTACTGATGTCGAGAAAGTCTACTTCATACAGATTGCCTTTAACACGTCCTTTGCCGACTACTGTGCCATCAGGGCGCTTAAGAGAAAAGGCACTGCGATCCAGAGTGAGTGAAATTTCCTGATTGCTAAAATGGGCACCCGCCACCATGTTCACCGTGACCCCGGGAACATACCATACGTCATCGAGCTTGATCCCGTTGCAGTTCACAGATCCCCGTGCACAGACTTGCATGGGCGGCCCTGTCCCAATGAGAGAACGGACCCAACGGTCACACACAGGCGTGAGGTCCGTCAGCAGGTTCAGATTGCCAGTTATGTGGTGGCCATTCATGACGAAATACCAAACAGCAGCAGCCGCATTCGAACTGTCTTTGGCGGAGAGCTCGTCATGGGGATCAAGAATGGAGGTCAGGGCAGCACTGTTCTTCTTCCTGAAAAATCGCAAGTCAATGCAGCAGCATAAATACAAAAAGGCAATCACGGAAGTGAATCAAAGCATCAGGATCAACTAGAGAGACCTAAGAATGGAAAGAGCACACAACAAACTTTTTTATAGGACATAATGAAATAACTAGCAGACAAATAGTGTGCATGTGCAAACGCCTAACATCATCTGACTCTTTCCTAGGAGAAACACTAAGCATGCAACAAGCAACCAAGCTATAATATTAACGGCAAATAGCCAAAATCTGCGCTCCATGACTACAAAGGGTGAATACGTAGTACACTCCAAAATGAAGAAGAACCCGAGTGGATTCCTATTGCCTAGTTCCATGATCCATCAAGGTCCTAGGACGAGCACAGAATGCCATTGCAATGCACGGGGAGGTCAAAATAGTAAGTAGCAAAGTAACTGCACCAGGAACATTTCGATGGCAAATAAGTGAGTACACTAGTTCAACATGAAATGGCTATGCCCCAAGGCCCCCAATCAACAAAATGCTTAAATGCTTCATCAATAGATAAAGGTGTGGAATTCTCCTATTGTACACAAACACACCAAATTTGTTTTTGAATCATCGGTTGAATACATGATAAACCGTCTACAAAACTTTCATTAACTCCTATTTGGCGCAGCATTTGGTGATAGTATAAGAAGTCACCTCTTTCTGTGGTCATTTCTATATAAAAAGGGGAAATCTTTCACTAGTAGATTCAACCTAAAACAGACATTCGACTAAGTCTGTCGACCCAACAAGACACTAAATTCCAAGGGCAGTCCATCAATTGTACACAAATCCATAACATTTTTAACATTGGTTGGGTACACAGCAAATCATCTGCAAATTTCTCATTTCACAGCATTCAGGAGATTGAATCTATTAGACATATTTGGACCAAGTCCATCCAACCCCAACAAGAGCCGCGAACCATAGCCATGGCATTTTCCTCTCGAATAAGCCATCAAACCCTAGACAGCCCCAAAACCCCACCTTTATCTCATCAAAACGCGAGCAAACCAAAGACAAGCCGCCGCGCTTGCTATCCCCGTCGACCTAGTAGAAGCGTGCGTGTGGGTTGCCACTTGGGGGAGCGTCGATTGGTGTCTGCGTGCGTACCTGATGGCGTCGAGGAGGTCAGGGTCCTCGGTGGCGGGATCCACCTCGAGCATCGTCAGCACCAGCTCCTCCCCTTCCCCCTTCGTCACCGTCGGCGTAGCCTCGCTCTTCCCCATTGGCGCGGTGGAGGCGAGGCGCTGGAGACTTCTAGAAGCAGGTGGAGTGGTGGAGTGCGGACGGGTTGTGGGGAGTGAGGATGTTTCTCCTTGGAAACTGTGCCTTTAACATGGCCCGCGGAAGTGGGCCGGGCTGTACTTGCCTGTAGCCATCGACGGTAAAGCTCGCGAGTTTTTCTAGAGAAAGCTAGCAAGGGGGGAAGGGCGGAGTTTTTTCCCCTATGGCTGTATTCCCGGGGTTAGTTTTTTCCCCTAGGTTAACCTAGGGTTCCACCTATCCTCCGGCGATCCTGCCGGAGTCCACGTAAAATCTCTCCGGCTGCCGATCCTTGTTGGCCGTCGGTGAGATCCATCACCCTCCGTCGTGTGTGCGTGCGTGCATGGCGGATCTGACGAACCAGGTGCAAGGGGGGAAGGGCGGAGCGAGGGCAGATGCAGTAGCGATGGTGGCGGCGGCTCGGCCAAGTGGTTCAGAGACGCCGAGGGGGAGTGCTAGGGATGAGACTAGGGGGAAGGATAGGCAAAATCAGAGTTCGCAAGATGTGCGGAATCAGGCAGAGGAAGATGAGGAGGAGTATGGCGATTACTATGGCCCCGATCCAGATCTGGAAGACCAATTTGCGGGGATGAAGTTGCATGGGCGGGAGGAGGAGGAGCTTGATTTCTCGGAAGAAGTGGATGAACTCATCAAGGATGTGCGCTGGCTGGCCCTGTTCCGCGTCCACACCATGAAGCCTTTCAGCCATGCCGCGCTAATGACACAGATGCGTAATGCGTGGGCGGCGGCACAAGGGGTTACCTTCAATGTCAAAGGCCCGAATTTGTTCCTAGTTCAATGTCATTGCTTAGGCGACTGGAAGAAGATCATGGAAGGGGGGCCGTGGTTGTTTCGGAGGGCTCCGGTGGTACTACAGGAATACGATGGCTTTTCAGATGTCAAAGGGTATAGACTAAACAAGATACCGGTGTGGGCGAGAGTGAAGGGGCTGCCGGATGGCCTGACGAGGAGGAGAGAATTGGCCGAGAAAGTTGCAGCAAAGGTAGGGGATCCACCGTTCAATGTGATTATGAATGAGGGTAGAATAAACCCGGCTAGTACTCTACGAGTTAGGGTTTATGTTGATGTCAATACCCCACTGGTTCGGTTTGTGCCTATTACTCTAAAGGAGTACAAGAGGTATAGTGTCTTCTATGAGAAGCTCCCAGATTTATGTTTTGCTTGTGGAAGGATGGGACACCTAGATGATGAATGTGGTGACGGTGTGCATGCCCCGAGAACCTTTGAGTGGGGGGATTGGCTGCTTTGGGAGCCGGAGATGCCGACAGCTCAGGGCCTAGGCGGAAGAGGGAGAGGGGATGGAGGAGGAAGAGGTAGATGGAGGGATGCTGGAAGAGGAAGGGAATCGGGTGGTGGTCGAGGGAGAGGAGAGTTTGGAGATGATGGGGCTGATGCTGAAACGCAGAGGGCGGAGAGGGATGGAGTGGAAAATGATCATGAGTACCAACACGGTGAAGGGGGGGAGAAAGGAGCCCGGAAGCGGCTGGTGGCAGCGGATGGTAGTGTCAATATAAGGGGTCAGCAGGCCCCGAATCTAGCGGGCAGAGTGGCAGGATCAGTACTCCGTCTTGAGGGTGCTACATCTTCTGGTGCCAATGACACAGCATCTACGCTCGAGAAAGTGCAGGTGGTGAAGCAGAGGAAACAGGATGAGGGAATGGTTGTGGACGGAGTTGAATATACAGCTAAGGCGGCCTCCGTTGAGGAGGACCGCCGAGCCCAATGAGGACTATGTGCTGGAACTGTCGAGGAATTGGCGACCCTGCGATAGTTCGTGAGCTCTGCGATCTTGTGGAGGCTAGTGCGCCGTCGGTGCTGTGTATTGTTGAAACCCAACCGGCAAAGTACCGAGTGGAAGGTTTGGCGAGTAGGTTAGGTTTTAGTAGTAGTTTTGGAGTAGGTAGTAGTGGAAGAAGTGGGGGTTTGTGCTTGTATTGGAAGAATAATATCAATCTTGAAATAAAAACTTTTTCTTAGTATCATATTGACTCGGTGATTTCCCAACCTGGGGAGGAACCATGGCATTTATCATGCTTTTATGGAGCTGCAAACAGGAGCTTGAGGTACAAAACATGGGATACGATGAAGATTCTGAGAGGTGAAAGCACGCTGCCTTGGGTGTGCATGGGGGATTTCAATGAGATCCTTCGGCCAAAGGAACAAATGGGACCAAATGAATGAGATAGTGCACAAATTGCAGGCTTTTGAGAATCTGTTGATGTTTGCAACCTAGCTGATTTGGGGTATAAGGGGCTGGATTGGACCTTCGAGAAGAGAGTGGTGGGGGTGAGTTCTTCTGTGTTCGACTTGACAGAGCCCTAGCTACTGCAAGCTGGTCGACTTTGTTTCCTTTTGCTTCAGTTGAACATCTCACGGTGGCAAAGTCTGACCACAGCCCCATCGTCTTGTCAAATGAGTTGGAGGATAGCAGCATGAGATACTCACTGCAGAAACCTTTCCGCTACGAGTGTGCATGGGAAACCGATGACAGGTTCAGTGAGGCTCTGGAACAAGCATGGGAGGCTGCACTCCCTGCAAACACAGTTGGTGACCTGGCGCATAAGTTGAATAATGTTGCAAAAAGTTTAAAGCGATGGAGTAGACAAACTTTCGGCTCAGTCAGGCAGGAGTTGAGAGACCTGCGGCAACAGTTGGCAGGGTTTCGAGCCGACCCGTTGAGGGTTGGGCCGGGTCCCGAGGAGAAGCGAGTGCAGGACAGGATTGTCGAGCTGTCTTTTCGAGAAGAGGTGATGATGAGGCAACGTGCATGAGTGCAATGGCTGTCAGAAGGAGACGCAAATACAAAGTATTTTCAGAAGAGGCAAGTGCGCGAAAAGCAAAAAACAAGATCACCAACTTGGAGCGGGGTGATGGAACTACCTGTTCGGATCCACGGGAATTGGCGGATATGACAAGTGCCTTTTATGAGAGTTTGTACACCTCGGAGGGATCTATTGGCATTGAGGAGGTGCTGTCCCATATACCGCGCAGGGTAGATGCAGTGATGAATGCCTGTCTGAATGCGAGATACAGTAGAGATGAGGTTAAAGAGGCTTTATTCAGATGTTTCCCACAAAGGCTCCTGGCCCAGATGGCTTCCCAGCGCATTTTTTCAGCGACACTGGGATCTTTGTGGCGACGAGGTGACAGGTATGGTAATAAGATTACTTGAAGGAGATGATTCATCGGAGGATATCAACAACACATTCTTCATTTTGATTCCCAAGATTGCGAGTCCAAAATTATTAGGACAATTTCGGCCGATAAGCCTTTGTAATGTGGTCTATAAGATCGCCTCCAAGGTTTTAGCTAATAGGCTGAAGATTATTCTCCCAGATGTGATCTCTGAAGAGCAGTCAGTTTTTGTACCTGGACGCCTAATTACAGACAATTTTATCACAGCCTATGAATGCCTGCACTATATGAAAACAAGAAGGGTGAAGGGCAATCGTTTCTGTGCACTGAAGCTGGACATGATGAAGGCCTATGACAGGTTAGAGTGGGCATATCTCAAAGCGGTGATGCTGAAGTTGGGTGTTAGTCCGAGGTTCACGGAAACCATCATGAGGTGTGTATCTTCGGTATCTTTCTCAGTCCTATTTAATGGTGGAATTTTGGATGCTTTCAGGCCATCACGGGGCTTGCGACAAGGGGATCCCATCTCCCCTTATTTATTCCTGCTGGCGGCTGAAGGCCTTTCTTGCCTACTGAAACCTCAAGAGGAAGGAGTTAGAGGAATTTCTGTCGCGGCCACAGCGCCGGCGGTCAATCACCTCCTCTTTGTGGATGACAATTTGTTATTCTTTGAGGCAACGACGGAGAGTGCAACAAGAGTAAAAGAGTTACTCAAAAGATACCGTGATGCGTCTGGCCAGCGCATAAACACAAACAAATCATCCAACTATTTCAGCAAAGGGGTGCCAGATACACTGAGGAATGAGGTTAAAGGGGTGCTTGAGGTGAATAACGAGTCGTTATCGGAGAAATATCTTGGGCTACCAACGGATGTTGGCAGCTCGAAGGAGGGATGCTTTCGGTACCTAAAAGATAGAATATGGAAGTAGGTCCAAGGATGGACGGAGAAGTGTTTATCAGCAGGAGGGAAGGAAGTTCTGATTAAATCGGTGGCACAATCCATACCGACTTATTCTATGGTCTGTTTCAAACTGCCAAGGGGTTTATGTGAGCATAAACGGTCTAATCAGGAAGTTTTGGTGGGGCAGCACAAGAGGAGAAAGGAAAACGGCTTGGGTGTCTTGGAATACTATGTGCAAACCCAAGTTCATGGGAGGGATGGGTTTCAGAGATATCAAACTCTTTAACTTAGCTTTACTGGCCCGACAAGCTTGGCGCCTTTTACAGGACCCTGATTCTCTAAGAACGAGAGTGCTCAAGGCACGTTACTACCCACAATGCAGCATCCTTGAGGCTTCATTAGGGAGTCAACCTTCTCAGGTTTGGCGCTCTATCATGGAGGGAAAGGATATCCTAGCACTCGGAATTATCAAAAGAATTGGGACAGGCGAGGAAACTCACATCTGGAGCGAAAACTGGATACCGCGCGATTTTAAGTTGCGGCCTTTGTGTGCCTTGAGGGCGGATCCACCGCAACAGGTCTCGGAGCTGATCGTCCCGGCCACGAGAACGTGGGACAAACAGATGCTTGTTGAACACTTTGTCGGTCCAGACGTGGATGCTATCATGAATATACCATTGAGTACAAGGCTGCAAGAGGATTTTTATGCGTGGCACTATGACAACCGAGGTATCTTCTCGGTCAAATCAGCATACATGATGCTAACGGGTATAAAGTTTCAGCGGGAGAATTGGATACAGCACGGCACAAGCACATCCGACCAGGCCTCGACCAAGTGGGATTGGACCCGCCTCTAGAAGGCAAGGGTGCCATCGAAGGTTAGGGTTTTTGTTTGGCGCCTCACACATTCCTCACTTCCTACTGGGGTAACACGACACCGTCGCAATATGGAAGTAACAGAGGCATGCACCTTATGCAATGCGCAGGAAGACGCATGGCGCCACTCCTTGTTTGACCGCCGAATGGCTCATTGTGTGTGGGCACTTGGTGAAGAAGAGATACTAGAGCATGTTATTTCCAATATATACGAGGATCCCAGGCTGTGGCTATTCTGGCTCTTTGAAACTTTAAATGAACAGGAGCTTGCCAAAGTCTTGATCACCATGTGGGCTATTTGGTGGGCGAGGAGGAGAGCAATCCATGACAATGAATTTCAGAGCCCTCTATTGACTTGGTGCTTCATCACGAGGTACCTTCAAGACCTTGAGATTGCAGTGAAGCAGAAGAACCCGATCGCTATGCCGAATGTCGGTGCCCGGCCACGGCATAAGGCATGGATTCCACCGGAGGAAGACGAAGCAAAATTCAACGTGGATGGGGGTATTTTGAGACAGGGCCATGTTGGGGCAGCCGCGGAGATCTGCAGAGATAAGGAGGATCTTTTCCTGGGGGCTTCAGCACTGGTTTTCGATGGCCTGAATGATGCGGTTGCTTTGGAGGCACATGCATGCAATGAAGCCTTAGCGCTGGCCATGGATCTACAGCTAACCCGCTTGCTGATTGCTAGTGATTGCTTGGAGGTGGTGAACAGTATAGGAACATCATCGGCAACACATTATTCACCAGTGCTACATGAAATAACAGCGAGGAGAAGGGATTTCCACCATGTCAAGTTCAAGTTTGAACACAGAGAAAATAATTTCGAAGCCCATGCACTGGCGAAAGCAGCGTCTTCTCTTCCAGTAGGGCGCCATATTTGGCTAGGGACCGTACCATACATTATTTGTATTCCAATGTTGAGTACTGCTTAATAAAGTCCCTAGTTACCCGTAAAAAAAAGCTAGCAAGGTTCCAAATTGGGTGGTTGTTTTTAAACAAAGTGTGATCTCCTCACCTGTATCTCTATCTCTATCTCTACCTCTCTACCTACTAATAAACCAGCAAGTGCTTCTGGTCGTACGTCACCGGCCTTTTTGCAGAAAAAACCCTCCGTTTATGAGAATTTAACCCGCCCTCTCTTTTTAAGTGTTTACCTGAGAAAACGCTTCGGTTTTAAAAAAAGGACCCTATATCTCTTGGTATTCGACCCGTGGTCACCTCAACAGAGTTTCAGCCCACCCATCACGCACGCAAACTCTGTCTGGTCGTGTATTGTTGTTCGATTTTCTTGTCCCATATCACTCCTCTAAACTGATTCTCATCGGTTTATATACAATTGCAGATTATCCATAATATCAATTAGACTCCTCAAAAAAATCAGATTGCAAATACATGGGAGGGATCCACGGGCGAGTCCCCCAAATTCTCACCGGACATGAGAATCAGAGGAAACAAAAGAATTAACCCATCATGATGGGAAGGCAACAAAGAGAACCGGAGTCCGTGACGCGCACAGGATCCAGCGGCGGCACTCCGGATCTGGTGCAAAGCACATGATGAGAAAGAGGAGATGCAGATGCAGGCTGGTTTGAGCCAGTTGGGCTGACTGACAAACAAGGAAGGATCCCCTCGATCTAGCCGGCGAGAGCCTCGCGTGCTAGGCTGGCTATGGCGTAGTAAGCTGGGGTGAGTCAGTTGGCCTTGACCCACCCTGCTGGTGGGCCGTCGCGGAACAAGACGCTAGGCTCCTCACGGTCAACGCGAGCAGAGGCGGGAGGGGGTGAGCGGCGCGGGATCGGCTGGATCCGGAGTACGGGGCGGCGAGTTCGCAGCCAGATCGGGTCCACGGCAGGGGAGCACCAAGGCACCCATGGTGTCCTCTGGTCTAAAGGCCGCGCACTCCGGGTGAGTGGACGGCACCGGGGTGGGGCGACGCCAAGCCAGCCAGCCGTTTGTGGGTGCGCAGGATAGACAGGAAGAGGGGAGCTGGGTGGTGATGTGAGGTCAATGGAGAGAGCAAAGGAGGAGGACCAGCGGCCTGGGTGATTAGGATAAGAATAAGCAGGGCTTGCTGTTGCTACCTCTCGCTGGTGGGTGGTGGATGGGAATGGGGAAAAGGGGGAGAACTAGGGTGGGGAACTAATTGAATGAATGACTGGACCTACAAGAAAAAGCAGATGTGTCGGGGGCGGTGGGTGGGTCCGGTGACCAGTTGACGCCTATGCGAGTCTAGAGCGCCGTCATGATCCAGCGAGACGGGTCGCGGTGTGGTTGATGTCAAATAAAAATCAATCGGTTCGCACAAACACTATGAAAAGAAATTGCACGGAGTTTTATTGGATGGCTAACTGATTTTGTCTTCAATGAACACCGATTATTACTTGGTGTTGTTTGTCTGTTGTTACTTGATGTTTTTTTAATTACCAAATGTAATCATTAACAGTGACTCAAATATTGGAAATTTGTGGTGGAGCCAGAAGAGAGAATTAGGTAACTGCCGATTTGGTAGAGCCAATCAGGGCAAACAAGCACGATTTTCACACAACTAGCAAATGATAGATCTTGATGTGGCAGTGGGTGCATGCAGCAAAGCGACACATGTTATGGGAGTGGGAGCATCCCTTAGAATCACCAATTGATATTAGTTGCTTAGAGTTATAGGCGAGTTGCCTTTGCGACAACCGGCTGGCATGCTACCAAGTTAGCGCTCCATGTGGTAGTAGGTAAGTGTCAAACATTGTCGTTAGCCGCACATTATCATGTCCAATGTTCTGAAGTGACCTCCTAAAGAACCCTACCATGGAGCAACTAATCACTTTTTATACATTAGTACCTGGACCATAACGCAGTTCCTCGATTTAGACAACTTTCGTATCAGGCCACAAATGTTTGCTCCATAACGAAGCACGAGGGTTGTGCAGGAGACATTGTATGGAGCATGTGCCCGAGGGACACAGCGAGCAGCTAGCCCTCAACCCCAGCTCAAGAGATTAGTTAAAACATTCCCTTGCACAGGCGCAGTTTAATCCCTTGGATTGGTGCGATCAATGATGGGTGTGTCATGTGATGGTCAAGCTAATTGCATACGCATTGACCACGTCTACATACATTATGATCAGGTGGACACCGGGGTCACCATCAGTGAGGGTGGAAATTAGGAAAAGCGGCGATAGATGGATGCCGTGTTGAAATAGAGGACATGCACTTGCACGTCGCGCGAGGTGGAGTCTTTGAGTTATACTTATTAGGCTAGATGTGTGTGGTATTATTATTTTTCTCCCGTTGCAACGCACGAACTTTTTTGCTAGTCTTTAATCATGGCACTACAATTGGCTCAAAAAAAATCATGGCACTATAATGAACATATATAAAAAATAATAACTATTACAACCAGATCCATAGACCACCTAACAACGACTACAAGCACTGAAGTGAGCCGAAGACGCACTGCTGTCATTGCCACTTCTTCACGGGAGTCGAACAAAATTGTTGTAGTAGAAAGTCTGGAAGTCGTCGTGTTGAGGCCTCATAGGGCCAGCGCACCAGAACAACAACCACCACTTATGAAGAAAGATGTAGATCAGAAGGATCCCATCTGAAGACACATGAATGAAGACGGACAAAGACCGGATCTGAGCAGATCCACCAAAGACATCACTGAACGAATCCTATGAGACCAGTTGGAGGCACACCTCCACACGCCCTCTTTCATTAAGCTCGCGAGGTTTTAAATTGGGTAGTTTCTCTAAGCTCGCGAGGTTTTAAATTGGGTAGTTTTTCTAAGCTCTGATGAACCTCTCTTTCATTTGGCAAACTTAACACCCCCCCCCCAAATAAGACATCCCATATATTAATAAAGCTCAAAGTACTTCAGGGCATTGCTTCAGCCTCATGGGCAGCAGCGTTCAGGGCGACAACAGGGTTAGTGGATTCAACCACAACATCAACATTTTTTGCACCAAATCCAGGGGAAGCGAGCTGTGTGCAATACACAATATCCTAAATCCCCATGCCATCTGACAACTCAGAGTTAAAGTCATTTGGAAACTCACTGAGCTCAATCATTTTCCCCCTTACATTTTTTTCTTCAGAAAAACAAGTAAAACAATAACTTGTGGAGGCTGACCGGAATACATGGTGAATTTTGGTGGGAGAATAAACATAAAACATGGGATCATATGCATCAACTCCATCATAATCATACTCTCCCATGGTTGCTGATTGGGGGTCTCAATGAGATATAATTTCTGTATGAAAAATAGGGAGGAAACCCCAGAGCCCAATAGTACATGCATGCCTTTCAACAGGACATTGATGATTGTGAGATCAGAGACTTGGGATATAGAGGTGATTGCTTCACTTGGTAGAGAGGAAGAATTTGCGAGAGGCTTGACAGAGGCCTCATTAACAAAACCTGGGCAGCAATGCATCCTCATGCGTCGTTGGAGAATTTGGGGTATAACCACTCCAACCACAGGCCGTTATTGGTTGATACCAATTTTTACGTACAACAACCGAGTGGTGGGGCTCACGTTAAAAGATTTGAAGCTCGTTGGTTACGAGAAAATGCTTTTAATGAGAAAGTCCAAGAAGCTTGGAATGAGGCTGGAAGCAATCCCACAACAAATAATATACATGAGAAGCTCGACCTCATGCATAGAGCGTTCCATGATTGGGATCAAAGAGTGTTGAAAAAGTAACGACTTGTCCTATCTCTGATGAGAGTGAAGAGAAGAGGAAAGAACTATCCGAACTTGCTGAATATGTATTGGAACTAGAAGAGATTCATTATATGCAGAGATGTAGCGCGAATTGGTTAAAATTTGGTGGCCGAAACACTATTTTTTTCCAGGCTTTTGCATCGGCAAGAAGAAAAAAAGAACTATATCTGAAAACTCCATGATCAGAATGGTAAGGCAGTAGAAGGTATGGCCACTAAGTTCTCATATTCAGAATTATTTTAGTAACCTTTTTTACTTCAGAGGTGCAACATGTTGATCCTTATATTCTTGAGAGGATTTAAACAAAGGTTATTGATCATATGAATAATATGTTAATGGCTCCGTATACGCATGATGATGTTCGTAAGGTTGTTTTTAGTATTGGTGATCTCAAGCTCTGCACCCAGATGGGCTTCATGCAATCTTGAAAAAAAGTTTTAGAATATCCTAGGTGACGAGATTACACAAGAAGTTTTGTTTGCTATTAATTCTCGTCAGATCCCGGCTAAATGGAATGATACATCTATCGTTCTCATGCCCAAGATAGGTTCACCTGACCTGGTAATTCAATATAGACCTATTAGTCAATGTAACATTTTATATAAGACCATCTCAAAGATGTTAGCTTCAAGGTTGAAATGTATCCTGCCTAAAATAATATCTCCTACTCAGAGTGCTTTTCTCCCAGGAAAGACTGATCACACATAATGTACTCATTGCTTATGAATGTGTGCACAAAAAAACCAGGACAAGAAAGTTTATGTGTTGTGAAGTTGGATATGCACAAGGCATATGACAGGGTGGAGTGGATATTCCTTGAAGGTGTGATGCAAAAACTTGGGTTTCATGAACAGTGGATCGGAATGATAATGGCATGTGTAAGCTCAGTAAGGTATAAGGTGAGTGATAGTTTTCGAGGGTAGAGTATTCAACCCAAATTTATTGATTCGACACAAGGGAAGCCAAAGAATATTTGCAAGTATTAGCAGCTGAGTTGTGAATTCAACCACACCCGAAGATTAATTATCTACAGCAAAGTGATCAGTAGCAAAGTAATATGATAGTTTTGATAATAGTAGCAATAACAATAGTAACGATAACAGTGATAGCACTAATTTTGTAGCGAGTGTAACGGTAACAGTAACAGTAGTAACTTAGCAAGAACAACATAAGAGAAATTCATATGCATTGGATCGGTGAATTCGTTGGATGATATTCATCATATAACAGTCATAGCCTAGGGCGATACGACACTAGCTCCAGTTCATAAATATAATGTAGGCATGTATCCCGTAAATAGTCATACGTGCTTATGGAAAGAACTTGCATGACACCTTTCGTCCTGCCCTCCCGTGGCAGCGGGGTCCAATTGGAAACTAAAGGATATTAAGGCATCCTTTTAATAGAGAACCGGAACAAAGCATTAGCATATATTGAATACATGAACTCCACAAACTACGGTCATCACCGCAAAGTATCCCGACTTCTGTCACTCTGGGGTTTACGGATCATAACACGTAATAGGTGACTATAGCTTGCAAGATCGGATCTGGAACATAGATATAATGGTGATAACATAAATGGTTCAGATCTGAAATCATGGCACCCGAGCCCAAAGTGACAAGCATTAAGCATGGAAAAGTCATAGCAACATCAATCTCAGAACATAATGGATACTAGGGATCAAGTCCTAACAAAACTAACTCGATTACATGATGAATCTCATCCAACTCCTCACCGACCAGCGAGCCTACGAAGGAGTTACTCACTCCCGGTGAGGAGCATCATGGAATTAGCGATGGAGAAGGGTTGTTGATGACGAAGATCGAAGATCCCCCTCTCAGGAGCCCCAAACGACTCCAGATCTGGCCTCCCGATAAAGAATAGGAGGTGGCGGCGGCTCCATCTAGTGAAACGCGATAATACTTTTTTCTGATTTTTTCCTGAAAAATAGGTATTTATGGAGTTGGATTCAGGGTCTGCGGGGCCATCAGGTGGGGAGAACCCACGTGGGCGCGCCAGGAGGGGGCGCCCTGGTGGGTTGTGCCCACCCAGGTGCCCCCCTCCGGTAGTTCCTGGCTCCAGTAATTCTCTTTTATTATATAAAAAATCCTCGCAAAGTTTTGTTTCAATCCGAGAACTTTTATTTCCACACAAAAAAAGACCATGGTAGTTCTACTGAAAACATCATCAGTCCGGGTTAGTTTCATTCAAACCATGCAAATTAGAGTCGAAAACAAGAGGAAAAGCGTTAGGAAAAGTAGATACGACAGAGACGTATTAGTGAGATTCAATTCTCAACAAACAGATGTGTTTACTCCTTCAAGAGGTATTAGGCAGGGAGATCCCCTTCCCCCTATCTTTTCTTACTCTGCGTAGAAGGGTTATCTAGTATGTTGCAGTATGAAGAAGTTGGTGGCATGGATGGGGTTAGATTGTGTAGAAATGCACCGTCAGTGTCGCATCTCCTATTTGTTGACGGTCCTCTAATTCTCATGAGAGCAGATGTTCTAAATGCAACTTCCTTACAACATGTTCTAGATACCTATTATTAGAGTTCTGGATAGATGGTGAGTGTAGCAAAATCAACCGTTTTCTTTAGTCCTAATACTAGTGTGATCTCGAGAGCAGAGATATGTGAAATCCTAGATATAGACACTGAGGCCTTATTAGATAAATATCTTGGTTTGCCAACAATACACTACAAAAAAAGACACATCCGTGACATTTTGGGCCAAACGAATTTTTTTCCTGTCATGCTTATGACACTTCTATGACGATAATTGTGACAAAATCCGATATCATCATAGATGTGGTGGGCTCCTACTTCTACTAGTATAACGCCCGTGCGTTGCCACGGGCTTTTACAAAAATTTAAGATGCAATTCATAAAGCTAAAATAACCGAGAACAATGTCGTCTAAAAGGACACACAGTCTCTTTTTTTACAATCATTTAACATAAATCATACTATCAAACGCAATAGTATGTTATTGGCTGATAAACCAAATGTTGTTGAAACCAACCAATAGTTGAATGATTAGGATAGTGATGATACCAATCCATGTATGTGAGTGCATGTGTGTATCGATGGTGTGCATACATTGTTCCGTAGTTCTTTAAACCTTTATCAAAACATACATCAATTTTTATTATCTTGCCCTTATTTGTTTTAAATACACACATCAAAAATCTGGATTTCGCGTCGCTATTTTCATTCCCTAGCTGGGCGATTTTCCATCGGGAGAATTAATGCACACTTCCTAAATCTAAACGTTTCCAAACCTTCTACACATGGAGACTGCCCAAAGTTTTTTTACCGTTATCACTTCTTTATCTAGTAAAAGATGCCATTTTTTACAGAATTATGACATAATATTTTAAGCACATACAATGATATTATTTTCATTATGAATAACACGCTTGTACATCAAGTCATACAAATGAATTCCCAATCAAAAAAAAGTCATACAAATGAATTCTCAAGATTCAGTTACAGACCAAGTATGACATGACATGGGAAAACCAACAATGATGTGTGCCCGAGCATCTTTCACCAGTAGGTGACCCCTAAAAGAATAAAACCGGTGTCATGCCTTATTTTGACCTCAGCGCACTGGGTGTTTGCCCACCTAAACTGGCAGCCTTCAAATACACCTGACGACGTTCCATTATGTTGTCTGGCAGCTGAGGTGAACATTTACAATGTTATAAATCAAAATGAGCAAATCTACTATTCATGCAGATAAAATCTAAGAAACTGGCCAAATGTTGCTGCTAGGAAACTATACAGTACTCACTACAAAAAAAATACACTTCCGTGATAATACGTGTTTGTCACAGTAGGTCGCGTTTTTTGTCATGCATGTACATCCATGACAAATTTATGACAGAATCAAGATAGTCATACCTGTGCTGTCGTAGAAGTGTTCCATGACATTACCAAAATTATCATCACCGAAGTGTCCACTTCCATGACGATAAATCGTGCGTCACAGAAGTGCTTTCGTCAAGGGTGACCGACACGTGGCATCCACCGTAACGGAACGCCGTTAAGCTATCGGGTCGGGTTTTGGATCCGATAACCCGTTAACAGCCCCGACCAATGGGGATTTTCCACGTGTAAAATAATCATTGGCTGGAGGAAACACGTGTCGGCTCACTGTTGGGACAGTTGTCATCCACTCATTGGATGGAAGACGCTATGATACGTCGACACGTGGCACGGCCCAACAGAGGCCCATTCCTATGAAAAGGCCGACCCAGTAAAAATTAGCAGGCCAGCCCATATAAGGCCTACTTGTGTCAGGTCCATTTAAGCCCACGGCCCATACGAGATGAGCCAATTCGGCCCGTCAACGGCCCGTTAAAGATTTGACACCATTGCAGCCCATCGTCAGTTCGAGCCCGTTAACAGCCCGCTATATATCTGGGCTCAATATCGGCCCGATGAGATTTCGGCCTGTTAACGGCCCGTTTAATGGATGGGCCAATTTTCAGGATGTACATCTTTCGGCCTTTTAGCGACCCATTTAAATGTTGGGCTAGTTTCCGGCCCGGTGTGTCTTTCAGCCTGTTGACGGCCCATAAATCTGATGGGCCATTTGTTGTCGGACCTGAGTTTCGGCCTTTTAGCGGCCCATTTAAGTGTTGGGCCAATTTTCTGGCCCGGTGTCACTTTCAGCCTGTTGACGGCCCATAAATCAGTTGGGCCATTTTTAGTCGGACCTGAGTTTTGGCCTTTTAGCGACCCATTTAAGTGTTGGGCCAATTCCCGGCCCTGTGTGCCTTTCGGCCTGTTAACGGACCATAAATGAGTTGGGCCATTTGTAGTCGGACCTTAGTTTTGGCCTTTAACGGCCCATGCCCTTCATGGTCCAATACCAGCCCGGTTTCTCTTTCGGCCTGCTAAAGGCCCACAACACAGTTGGGCCATTTACAATACGACCTGACTTTCGGCCTCTTAGCGGCCCATGGTCTTCATGGTCCAGTACAAGCCCGCTGTCTCTTTCGGCCTGCTAAAGGCCTACAGTATAGTTGGGCCATATGTAGCCCAAACTTAGTAACGGCCTGTTAACGGCCCGTGAAATAAACTGGGGCCACCTGTTGCCCGCTTCGATGTCGGCCTGTTAACGACCCGGGAGGTAAGAGGGCCGACCATTAACTTTCGGCCTAGTAACGGCCCATTAACTTAATGGGCCCACTAAAGTTCGTACATGTCTTTAGGCCAAATTAGATAATTTGAGCCCATTACGACGAGCAATTATGCACAGGACCAAAACCGATCACGCAAAGGTACGGCATACAGGGAATAACGTTGCACATCCAGCATATATTACAGGAAATTACATCCACTGGGCAATCAAAGATTGATGCCAGTGCAAATAAATGAGCAGAACCTAACCATCTACAACGTCACAATCTGCAACCTCAGCACAGATGACGCCCATAAGCATGTGGGCAAGTTCTTTCTGCTTTGCTACACTGTCTCTGAAAACATTGATCAGTTGTTGTGTCGCACGACTCTGCACCTCTGATTCATCCACCATTTCCATCATTGCTTCAGCCATTAATTGGTTCACAAACATACATTTATTCCGTTGCATTCGAGACAGAGGATACTGAACAGATTCAGATGGCGATTTTGGCAGGCTTGTATTATTGATAGTGGAGAGTGTCTCGACCACTGCATCATAACATAAATTAGGACGGGAACCAAACAGATTAATCATGAGTTATTGCCATATTACCTGGCCTAGATTTACTGGAAAGAAACAATGGGGTTGCCTTGCTGTTTTCAGAGTTTGTCTTCTTATCTTCAGCAGCCTGCACAAAATTAACACACTAGCATTGCTATCATTGGCCAAGTCAGATAATAGGAAAGCAACATTGACACAACGAACGTTTGGGCAAGTAGCCTACACCAAATTAACACAATATGGCACAGCTATCATCAGCCAGGTAAGGTAGTACGAAAGCAACATTGACACAATGAATGAATGGGCAACCAGAGAAGCACTACAATTCAGTAATGTGCGTGATATGAGATAGTACATTCATGCAGCTCAGTATGCAAAACTACCAGGCAGTTTTCCTTACAAAAATCAACATTGGCGCCTTTAACATTTTGCTACAACTAATTTTAGATCAGATAAAGGTTAGATTCACGCCGATTAACAAAATACATGTTGATGTAAAAATATAGTGATATACAACAGGTACTTACATCAGCATTGGAGCACAGAGAATTCCCGCAAGATATTTTCCTCGAATACGATCCCAATGGAGGAAGTCTTCTATCGTTTAACCTTATTTTCTAAAAGAGAGATGGGTAAGAAACATGTAGAAAATATGATCAGAATGCTATAAAATTTCATGATGCGAGGATACGCACACGCTTCTTAGAATGGAGTTGACATTCTTTTGCTGGACTGGAGCGGACTAGTTCTTTGGCCACTGGAATCTGCTTATTATCAGTGGGAGTTGGGTTTCTCTGTGCTGGAGCAGTATCTATGAAAAATGGAGTTGGTTTATTATCTCCTGGCGTTTGGATCTTTTGCAAAGACCTGGTTTGTAACCCTTCAGATTCTAACAGAGCCGTCTTCCCCTTGCATGCCTTATATAGAAGAATGGTGATTCAGTTATAAAACATGCTACAGCAGAGATGGAATAGGTACTGAAGAATAGAAAGGCATGACATATTGACATGTATTCCCTCCATCCGGAAATAAATGGACGGGTCTAGGCGTATTTCAGTTCTAGATACATCCAGTTTTATCCATTTCTGCGACATTTAATCCGGACGGAGGGAGTATGATGTAAGAGCTAGGGATACGACAGGACAACACAGTAAAAAAACACTGAAAAACCCACTGCAGAACCAAAGTATTCAAACCCACTGATATGAGATAGTACACTCATGCAGCTCAGGATGCAAAACTACCAGGCAGTTTTCCTTACAAAAATCAACATTGTGGCCTTTAATCATACATTTTGCTACAACTAAATTTAGATCAGATAAAGGTTGGATTCACGCCGATTAACAAAATACATGCTGATGTAAAAATATAGTGATATACAACAGGTACTTACATCTACATTGGAGCACAGAGAATTCCTGCAAGAATCTTTCCTCATAAACGATACCATTGCAGAAATTCTTCTATCTGTTAAGCTTATTTTCTAAAAGAGAGATGGGTAAGAAACATGTAGAAAATATGATCAGCATGCTATAAAATTTCATGATGCAAGGATACGCACACGCTTCTTAGAATTGAGTTGACATATTTTTGCTCGACTGGAGCGGACTAGTTCTTTGGCCACTGGAATCTGCTTATTATCAGTAGGAGTTGGGTTTCTCTGTGCTGGAGCAGTATCTATAAAAACTGGAGTTGGTTTATTATCTCCTGGCGTTTGGATCTTTTGCAAAGGCCTTGTTTGTAACCCTTCAGATTCTAACATAGTCGTCTTCCCCTTGCATGCCTTGTATAGAAGAATGGTGCTTTAATTATAAAACATGCGACAGCAGAGAGATGGAATAGGTACTGAAGAATAGAAAGGCATGACATATTGACATGTATTCCCTCCATCCGGAAAAAAATGGATGGGTCTAGGCGTATTTCAGTTCTAGATACATCCTTTTTTATCCATTTCGGCAACATGTAATCCGGACGGAGGGAGTATGGTGTAAGAGCTAGGGATACGACAGGACAACACAGCAAAAAAAACTAGTTGAATGTAAAACTATATGCTAGCGGAATACGTACAGAAATAACTAAGGCAACATACACGTGTATGATTGGGAAAATAAGATGGCATTGCAACAGAGCACTAGAACAACACTTCAATGTAAAAAAACATGGTATGGCAGACAGATGAAGTACATACTGATGAATAACAATGCATAAGATATTCAGAAGCATGATGTCCAAATTAAGCAGATGGCATTGCGATAGAGTAGAATGACAGTACTTGAATTTGAAAACATGTTATCATGAATGGAATAGGTACTGAAAAACAGGAAGGCATGACATATTTACATGCATGATCAGCATGCTAAGCACATGGCATTGCAACAGAGTAGATACACTCCAGGACATTATATGCATGTTGTACCCATATCACAGGCCAAGTTAGAGCAAGGACCTTGTGGGGTGAAGAGGATTCATCATCTTTCTGCAAGTCTTCTGAAGAACTGCCTTTACATGTTCCATCATATTGGGTATCATTGACATCAAGTTTATTGGCCTTTACATTGCTCCGTGAGGTTCTTGTGGATATATCAGTGTGTGCAATTATATCTGACATGCATGGAAGACAACTAGTAGTTAGATTTATGTAAATGAGTGCCTGTAGGAGACGACATAAATAGTAGGACTGGGGTTAACTAGCAGCAACAGGTCTCATAAACTAAAGGGAGAACACAGATGAAAGCTACAGAATATGTATCGTTTGTACTCGAGATTAACTAGATGGCACACAAAAGTATTAAAGAACAACATAGGTAATACTAGAAGTGGTATAATACTATAATCACCAGCCTGTGGGATAGCATTGGCTGATGGATGATAACTATGGAACAACGTTACCTAAAGAACAAGTATCTTAGCTGAACTATGGAACAGCGTGAACTCCTGAACAAGACCCGTAAGAGATCAGCATGAATATACAGTGAAATGTGATGATCTATTTTCCGTGCTTAGATGAATAACAAAGCCATAAATGTTGCACACAAGTAAGATGAGGGTACAACCTATCTGGCTGCCATCCATAGGAGTGAGCATCATGTGCTGACTTGTCGATGGCCCTGCAGTTGTTGTGGCTGTCCATGTCGGGCACGCGCATTCGATGCAGGGAACTGTTGAGTGGGGACTGTAGCTCCCTTCTGGTGTATGCTTCCCTTGTTGGAGCAGCTGCGGTGAGTCGGAAGACGGTGTGTCTGAAGATGCAGATAACGCATAATGTTAAGAACGACATATCTCTTTGATCCGAAGAAATACACTAAGAGATCAACAGCAAGGTACGAGAGTGGTCACACGTCTGTTGACTGAAGACTAAATTGGGGTCACACGATTTTATTTTATTTTGGTACTGTCCGATCTACGCCGGATGGCTTGATGGCCGTCTTGTGCCTCCCGGCTGACACTGTTCGGAATCTTCCCCGAAGAGCCAGCGACCAACGGCAGAGCAGCCTGCCTCCGCCGTCCGTGGCCCCGTCCAAAACCCCGCTCCCCGCCCCACCGCACTGCCGTGGTTGCGCCGCCCCCGGGCCAATCCACAAAGACTCCCCGTCATCCAGATCCGGCGGCGGCAGTACCTTCAACCCACGCAACTCTAAAAGATAGCCATCTAAGCGCTGCTTCCGCGGCGAACTTGCGGCCCCGCACCCTTACGTTAGACACCAGCCAACCGGCAGCCTAGGAGCTCCGCCGCCTCGAGGGGTGCTGCTTCCCATTGGGAATCGATTGGCCCAGAATAAAAATTCAGACAACTGACGCCTAAATAAAGTGATTTCAGATGAGGGTGCGACCTATCTGGCGGCATGGTGAAGTAGGCAGGTCCAGCTGCCGAGTCGGTGAGGCCGGCGCGGTTGCGGTGGTGACCGGCGGCAGGGAAAGAGCGATGTCGCGACGGTCGACGGCTACGCGGAAGCAGCGCCAGGACTCTGGACGGATCCGAAGTTGGAGCCGCTCCGGCGCCGTGAACAACGGCGGGGGTGAATCGGCTCCGGTACGGTTCACGCGGCCGTCGTCGAGGCAGCACCAGCAGCACGGAGTAAGAGGCACACGGCCCAGTGCACGACGGCAATTGGACAGCGTCTCCGGCATTAGGGAGGAGGGCGGCTGTGAAATTGGTGCGGTGGGGGGCGCCATGGAGGTGGGGCTGAGGTTTCGCGGCTCGGGAGAAGGGAGCTTCCCGGGGAGAAGGTGATTTGGCGCCCACGAGGTATGAATGGGGGCGGGCGGGGGGGGGGAATTGGGAGGGGAGTGGAACCATGTCTTACGGACGCATTTGTCTGAAATGTGAGGGGGAGTTACAGTTCTACCCTTGCCTATAGGCTTCTCGGCTTGGGTCTGTGTACTGAGGGTCGGGGATAGTAGAGTAACTTTGCTTCTCCCCAAATAGTGGGCGGGAGCGATTTCGGGCGAGGAGGGCGTGTTTTGAACTATAGTGGGCGCGAGCGAATTCGGGCGAGGAGAGCGTGTTTTGAAATAGTGGGCGCGAGCTATTTCGGGCGAGGAGAGCGTGTTTTGCCGACCATGGTTTATGAATTATTCGGCACATGTCATTTCGGCCGAGGAGAAGGCGCGCTTGGATGAAGTTACGAACCTACCCTCGATGTACAACGGGCCAATTGATGCGTGTCCCACATAGGACGGTAATTTCGCGTCTCCCATTTATTTGCTCGGGCGAATTCCACCGAGCAGAGAGGATGTTTAACGGTTCGTTCAAATTTTGGGAGAACGAGCATCCACGTCTACCTTACCAAGTCGATTCGAATCAAATTTTGAAATATTAGCTTGCCACTTCTTTTTTAGATGGAGAGATGATGCTCGGGAGTAATGTGTTTTTACATGCTCGTTGCTAGCGATTTACTATATGACAAATAGTTGACCCACTCAAAAACGCGAATCAAACCCAAAATGAAATATCTCGATTCAATGAACTAGCTCGTTCAGTAGGTCAAAATAGTGAACTAAATCCAAAATTGAACACCTCAATCGAGTAGCATGTTGTACAGTATTATAGTACTCCATGAACATGTTGAAAGTCAAATTAATGAACTTGTTTGATATACGCATATATCCGTTCATGTGTGGATTGCAGACAACATGTTCTCCAATTTAAATATTTGAATGCAAGTTTATATCGAAACATGGTTTATATCAGTCTTTGATGCATAAAACGCGACCTCCCCCTCTCCCGGACTCCTGTTCTCTCTCTCTCTCTCACTCTCTCGCCGACAATCTTCAATTCTGTCGCACGCATCCGACACAAAAACCTTGTTGGTCCCTCTCCCTTTCTCTCTCTCTCTCTCTCTGTGTGTGTGTGTGGGGGGGGGTCTTTCTAGTTCGCATTCATATATACACCATCTATAGGTCTCTCTCGCACACTATGTATGATACTCTAGCTAGTCCAAGCTAGATATCTTGGGTGCACTCATCGTACGCACACAAATTCCTTGGCTCTTTGCCCGTAACTCTCTCACGCACCACTATGTCGTCTCGGAGCTCTTCCCCCCTCTCTCAAACTCTCCATCCACCTGGGTCACACATACACATGCATATCTCACTCGCACTCGATAGGCCCATCTAAAACTCTATCTCTCTCCATCGTTCTCTCTCCATCTCACACGCACACACACACACAATCTCATGCCCAGCTAGCCAAGTATGATGGTCTCTCACTCAATTGTAGGCACACATAGTCCCCCCTATATGTATATGACTAGCTAATCTTAGTCTCCATCACAAACATGTGCATGGTCTATCTCGATTTCTCTCGGGGCATCTTTCTATCGCGCACGCACTCCCTCGATCTCCCACCCATATAGTCCCCTCACGATCTCGAGGGGATCTCTCTATCACAAACACACCCTCTCTCCCTCCCCATGCGCCCATGCCATCCATGTGTCCCTCTCGACCTTTTTTCCTTATTGGCCAGACCTCTATTGGATATGTGCTACAGGGGTGTCTCTCTCCGTTGCAAACAATCAGACACTAGCTATCTTCGTGTATCTCCTCGCCTCGCTTTTCCATCTCGGAGATGCATGCGTGATATGTTCGCATAAGAAACGAAAAAACACACACTCTCTCTAATTTATCGTTTGTTGTCACTTTCTCTTTCACACACATACTCTTTTTGCACACTTACTCATTCTCCTTCACACGCACTTGATCTGTCTCGACTGAGGCACTCACCTCCGTCCATAGCACATAGATTTATTGAAAAGTCAAACATCACAAAGTTTGACCATGTACGTGGAGAAAAAGAATTACATCTAGTACGGCAAACATATACCATTAGATTCACCATGAGATGTAGTTTTGTATGATGTATCTTTGGTATTGTAGATATAAATAACATTTGCGTAAACCTGATCAAAGTTTCCAAAGTTTGACTTCTAAAAAATTTACATGCACTGCATTATCGAGCGGATGGAATATCTCTTTCCCCCTCTCAGCTATCTGACGCACCACTCAGCCTTATCGGGGCTCCTCAATCTCTCTCAAACTTTATTGGTCAGTTTGGTTCGTGACCTGACCCTCATGCCTTGATGGTCGGTACTGCCTGGTGTGGACGTGAGATGTAAAATATTTCTGCCTGGCCAGGCTTGTGTGGTGCTGAAGCGTTTGGTTCATGCCTGGGCCAGGCAAAGCATCAACGTCCCATCAATCAATCCATGCATCAATTATTTAATGCTAATATCCATCCATGTTGCTGTTAGCCTCGTGGCCGCACGACCAGGCACGGCCAGGCGTTCGAAATCGGTCGCTTGGGCCAGGCTACTTGCAGTGTCTGGAGTTCAGCCAGGCTAATTAAAGTGCAAGGGAACCCAGCCCAGGCGGGCTTTCTTTTTCACAGGGTAGCAACCAAACAAGCGTGCATGAAATCCAGCCACAACCCCAGGCCACGCAAAAGATGCTCACGACGCAAGCCAAACGGGCCTTATATCTCCCTGGTTCACACATACACATGTCTCGCTCGCGCTATACATATAGACCCATCCAACACTCTCCGCCCTTGTTCTCTCTCCATGTGACACGCACCCCCCTAAGTACCATAATCCCTCACTCCATCATAGGCTCTGTTTGGATCCATGGGTTAGAGTTAGTTTGGGTTAGTTTGGAGTCAACTAACCCAAAAAGATCCAAACAGGAGGGTTAGTTTAGGTTAGATGCATCTAACCCATCCAAAAAAACTAACCCATCCAAGAGGTGCTTATTTGGGTTAGTTCTTCTCGGGACCACTAATAAACACTTTTTTCTCTCGCTCTCCCCGCAGCAGATCCCTCCCCACTTCCTCGAAGCTTCTCGTCCTCTCCCTCCCTCCCTCTCGCACCGCCCGTGAAGGTGCCTCGCCGTATCCGCGCTCCATCTAACCCTGCCATCCAAACACCTCTTTACTTAGAGTTAGTTCAGGGTTAGAATCTAACTCTAACCTCTAACTGAGTTAGAGTATCCAAACAGGGCCATAGGCGCAAGCACTCCCCCCCTCCTAAGTATGATTATCTCTTACTAGCCATCAGGAACACACGTATTGTCTCCTTCCATCCATACGTCTATCTCGATATCTCTCGGGGCATCTTCTATCGCGCACACACCTTGTCACTCGATCTCCCACCCATGTAGTCCCATCACGATCTCCAGGGGATCTCTCTATGACAAACATACACTCTCTCCTCCCCATGTCTGCATTTTCTCCGTACGTCTCTCTCGACCTCTCTCCCTTGTTTGTCAGACCCCTCTTGGCCACGTGCTAGGGGTCTTCCTCTCTCGGTTCCAAACAACCACACACTATCTCCTCACCTTGCCTCCGTTGTCGAAGATGCATGTGTGATATGTTTGCATAAGACACGCACGCTTTTTCTCCACTTTTATCGTGTGTTGTCCATGTCTCTTTCACACACGCACACACACTTTTTTCACTCTCTCTCTCTCTCTCTCTCTCTCTCTCTCTCGTCAGGGACTCTGTCACGTCCATAAGCATATGGATGTTTTGAAAAGTCAAACCTCAGAAAAGTTTGACTAGGTATATGTGGAGAAAAACATTTACATCTGGAACGATCATTAGATTCATCACAACATGTACTTACTTCATACTATCATTTATCTTTGGTATTGCAGATATAAGTAATTTCTTTATAAACTTGGTCAAAGTTTCAAAAGTTTGACTTAAAAAAATGTTGTAACTACATTATCGAACGGAGGGAGTAGCTCTTTCTCTCTCTCTGCTATCTCTCACGGGCCTCCCCTCTCACTCGAACTCTCTATACCGACGGATTATACGCTCACTGTGTCAGCGTATAGCTCTGTATATTGTTTAGTTGACCGGTCAACCAATCCACATGCTGCGTTGTCAGCTCGTGTTCTGTATCTTGGTGTGCTGGCCCATGTGGCAGTGGGTGAAAATAAGTAAACTAGAGGCCCATCTGACACGCGGTGAAGGAAACAAAGTTGAAACCACTCGGGGTAGCACCCCGCACGCTAGTAAATTGAGGGCGCATTGAGGACAAACTTCTTGCGCGCGAAGGACGCACTCGCGCACAATTCACCACTGCGCGGCGGCATGCACAGAAGGACGCACTCGCGCACACCCAGCACACAACACACACCAGCACACGTGTACACCGGCGTCGCCGCCGGTTGAGATGGACGGCGAGGCAGCCAACAAGCGGAGGCCGCTCGAGCCAAAACCGCATCCGGCGAGCCTGGACTTCATCAGCAGCCTCCCCGACGACATGCTGCTCGTCATCATCGGCCTCCTCCCCACCAAATCTGCCGTGCGGACCGCCCTGCTCTCCCGGCGGTGGCGCCCCCTCTGGCGCTGCGTCCCCCTCAACCTCACCGTCGACAGCTGCCTCTGCGACGGGGATTGCAAACGCATGGCCGCAGTCTCCAAGATCCTTTCATCGCACCCTGGGCCAGCCAGACGCCTTGACATCCGCATGTTCAGTACCAACTGCAAGGTCCAACCCAAGTTCGACGAGTGGTTCTTATCCCCCGCCCTAGATCAGCTCGAGGAGCTCAGCTTTGAAGCTGGACGATGTCGCTCTCTGCCGCCGTCCGCGCTCCGCCTCACGCCAACGCTGCGCCGCGCCAGCTTCAGCTCCTGCTATCTTCCCCAGATTAATGCCGCGCCCGCCCTTCTTCTCCCTCAACTCAAGCAGCTCGACCTCTTCGACGTTGTCATCTCGAAGAAGGCTATGGAGCACCTGCTCCGCAGCTGTACTGCGCTCGAGTACCTTCGTCTTGAGCAGATCCACGGGTTCATTAGCCTCCACATCGCCTCGACGAATCTCCGATGGATTTATGTGTCTTGCTGGCCCCGCAACAAGACATCAATTGGGAAGAGATCACTCCAGCTGTTCCACGTTATGGTCATTGAGAATGCGCCTTTCCTTGAGAGATTGCTTGTATCGGATCTAGAAGGTCCAACAAAAATCAGGGTCATTGACGCGCCGAAATTGACAGCGTTGGTGTACTCGTCTGCCAAATTCTCCGAACTCTTTATTGGATCCGTAATCGTTCAGGTACAACACTCATCTTCTTCTCCGTCTTCTTGAAATTCACATTTTTAAATTTCTTCTTGATGTATTTACGACCGTCTTCCAGAAAATGATTCCCACAAGCTTGACCCAGTCCATGCGCACAGTGAAGATCTTAGCACTAAAATCTATCGGCCCCAATCTGGATCAAGTTGTTGGATTCCTTACATGCTTTCCATGCACGGAGAAGCTACTCATCGAGGTGAAACTTCTTTCCTATTAGTAAACGGTAATCACAACGTAGCTCAATTTTTTCGTAATTTTCCCAAATTACGATGACAAGTGTAGTGTTCAAAACTACATCTACGCACTGCACCGAAAGAAATGTTTTTAGTATTTTTTCTCACGTGATCACCTGCATCATTTTTATGCTGTACTACTATAGTAGCCTAGGCTAGTCATAGTGGAAAGTAACTTAGACTACTCCAGTAACTCTATGGTTACCCTAAGGGCAAGTACTACCTCCGTCCTGGTTTACTCTTCCAATTTTGTAGTATCAAAATTTGACCATAGATTTAACTGACAAAATGTTAATGCATGTCACTAAGAACTATATCGTTGGATTCGTATTTGAACATAATTTCAAATGGTGTAATTTTTAGTGACATGCATTGGCATTTTCTTAGGTAAATCTATGGTCAAAATTTTATACTAAATACGAGGTAGTATTCCCTCCGTCCCAAAATTCTTGTCTTACATTTGTTTAGATACGGATGTATCTAACACTAAAATGTAACTAGATACATCCGTATTTAGACAAATTTAAGACAAGAATTTTGGGACGGAGGGAGTACAAAAGTGGGCTATGTAGGCCAAAACATGTGCCAAATTCACTTGTGATGCATTTGGCATCGATGCCCCTCCATTGCTCACCTGGTGCCCCAATCTGGATCACCTACTTTGCTCCGGTGCCAAATTAACTCACGCAATGAAAAAACACTGCGTGGGAGAGAGAGAGGACTGAGGCAATAAAAAACACTTGTTTGGGAGAGTGAGAGGCTGGTGTAGTTGGTTTGATTGATTTGTTTATACATGTGGGTCTGTGTGCACAGCGGTGCCAACTCTCTCACATCGCGAGAGCGGTGCCAAAATCTTTTGATTTGACATCGATGCGTATTATGTGGCATACTTTTGCGAAATATGGCATCGGCCACATAGTGGAAGGCAACAAATGCCCAAGCTCTTCACGTGCTCCTAGTTAAATGAGAGGAAACAGAAACAGAGAGAGAGAGAGGGAGAGAGAGAGAGTGAAAAAATATCACTAGCCAGCCAACCCTATCGTATGAGCGAATGATATTGGTACCTCTTGATGACACGGCAATCTTATGCAGCCAGCTGCTCTAATATGTTCTCTTCTTTTGCAGATAAAAAAAGACCCGAAAGTGAAAAATGTGCTGCACTATAACAATCTCATCGAATGCCTTGATCTCCATCTTACAGAAATTGATTTGATCGACTACCGAGGCAGCACATCTGAGATTAAATTGGCCAGGTTCTTTGTTCTGGAGGCAAGTGTGCTCAAGGTAATGAGGTTTGGCGTTCTCTGGCGCAACAATGAATGGCGTGCTGATCACCGCAAGCGTCTAAGCCTAAATGACAAAGTCTCCGCAGAAGCTGAATTTGTTTTTGAAACATCAAGTGGCCAGAGACTCGAAAACTTATTTGCCCATTAGTGACTTGTCAGGGCGGTGGATTTTAGTTTGTACGATAACGCTGCATCCACCTAAAGTAACGAAAGTTCTTACGTGAACTTCCTAGTAATTCCCTCTTCCTAGGTGCAGCATTACTCCTAACATTTGTAATATCAGTTTGAAACTTGTAATATTGCCGTGTCCTATTCCTGCGTTTTCAAAATCCTGCGAATCAAACAGGTCCTGAGTTGGTGATGATGTTGTGCCTCCCATCTTTCACCAATAGCCGTCGGATCTAGATCTGACGCATACAAACCAAGCTTCTCCATTTTTGCAAAAAGATGCCCGCACTTGTTCCCTATTTACAAACAACTCCTTGTCTCTCACAATCAGCCTTATCTCCTCCCCACCACATCTAGAAGGCCGTGGAAAAATCTGGCGCGATGGCCGCTGCCGGAGCCGTCCACCCCCAATCTTGGTGTTCCGTGCAATGCACGGGCATCTACGCACGGGAAATTATGTCGAACAGGGCTAGTTGTAAGCAGGCTAGCTCTACAGCCATGATGATAGTGACTGCAGACGGTGAGGCTGACTATGGTATGCCGAACACGGCGCCTATACTCAGGTGTCATCTCCGGCGCAGGGTCTTGTCACTTCACTGTGAGGAGCAGCACGTAATAATTTGACCAACGGGTAGTACAGTGCTAGTACTCCTAGGAGTACTACATTGGTAGTACTACTACTAGTACTAGTAGCACCACCGTCTGGATTTAGGAGTACTACCACGTCCATCTGGATTTTAGTATTTGACTAGCAATATCTAGTAATGCATGTCACAAAAAATGTACTACTCCCTCTGTAAATAAATACATGGTGTTTTATTCCTATCGGCGAGAGAACTTAATGTTTTCTTGCTAACTAGAGTCTTAATAGGATTACATGCAATGAACTAAACACTGCATGTCATGTTTGGTAGTCTCAAGTCATTGAAAGCATGCACGGCCCACATCTCTCATTGGTTGATATGTCACGAAATAAGAAACAAGGAGGGAGTTAATGCACCGTGCCTAAGTGTTTTGGGATTATTTGGTTTTCGTAATGTGACTTACACAACATTTTTGTTTACATGCATTAACATTTTATTAGTTAAATCAAAGGTCAAAACTTGGCGCAAAATGCAAAGGGGACCAATAAACCAGTAAACATCAAACTTCTCTCGTTTGGCCCCAACTAGAGGTCCGGTGAGATGACTATACTGCACCGGCACGGAGGGGGGCGCAGCTTCATTGACTTACGGCAACTGCCTTTGGGTGAATGACACGTGGGCCCAGGGGGTGGCTGGCCCACCTATCATACAGCCAAAGGCAGGTGCAGTAGAGGGCCGAGGAGTAGTACGAAATCCTACGCACCTACGCACGCTAACCAAGGGCAAGAGTGATCACTCGAATCGCAAGATCAGTTGACTACTACTACCTCCGTCCTGGTTTATTAGTCTCCTTTGTAATTTGTGCTAAATTTTGACCAAAGATTTAACTAACAAAATGTTGATGCATGTCAACAAAAATTATATTTTTGGATTCGTATTTGAACATAGTTTTCAGTGATATAATTTTTAGTAACATGCGTAAACATTTTGTTAGTTAAATCTGTGGTCAAAATTTGACACGGATTACAATGGGGACCAATAAACCAGGACGGAGGTAGTAGAAGCTAAGCTAGACCCATGGAGGCGATGAGCGCGAGCATCAGCCGGCTGTGCCAGATGGTCCACGACGCCGGCCTGCGGCCCGGCAACGAGGAACGTCTCCAGGTAGTATTGCTTGAGGCCGGCAGGGCGAGGGGCCGCTTGGACGACAGCTTCGTCTCCTTGTTCGACGAGGTCCTCGTCGGTTTCCTCGACAAGTTCACCGTCGTCAAGAAGCTCGCGGACGACTTTGACGTAAGCCTCCAGCCGACGCGCCCAGGCTCTGCGATGCCCGCCACCCTCAACGGCCACTATGGTGACAACCTCTTCGACGCACTGGTGGCCCTGCGACTGCCCGCCGTCGCGCCGGAGAATGTCCACCTTGAGGTCGCGCTCGCCGCGCAGCGCCTGGCGCAGCAAGACACCATGGACATAATCACCCACGTCTACGCGCATGCAAGAGGAGGACGATAGGACGCTGGCCTTCTTGGACCGCAGGGCAACCTTGGACGCACTGTTCAGAAGCACGTTGAGCTCGCCGCCAACGCCGCTGCTCCTCACACGTCGGTTGGTGACCCGGCGCACTAGGGCGTGAGGATGTCGTTGATGGATCCGTATGTATTTTTATCTTTCCGTCAAATCCATGTAGTAGTATATGATACTACAGTAATTATCTTACCTTTCGCATCAACTTCATAATTTTCGTACGTACTCCATGCATGAACGGCGCCAGAACCAAACTTCTCATTACTCTAGGCAAAATCGTTATTTTCTATCTATCGATCGCGCCATGGAGCAGAACCAAATTTTACAAGTTACGAGTTCAAAAGGAAAAGCCTGCCGTGTTCGCGTCGCACCCCCACACGGTTGGTCCGGCACGCCGCTCAAGCGGGAATGCGTGCGGTGTTGCATTTTCACTTACAAGTGGGACCGTAGTTGAGCAAACCGACTATCGGCAAACCCCCACCCCGCCCACCGCGCGATGGCTGAGAAAACAGGAGGGAGAAGAGATGGCTGTAGCACGGACTCCAAGAAAATTGGTGTCGGATGGGACTCGTGTGGGTGGCGTGTGCCGTACTGCTAGACGTGAATGCTAGTTATGGCCCATGCCACCCCACTATATCGAGCCTATATCGAGGTACAGTACGTAGAACAAATTTCCTGCAGTCCGTGCTCAGCACTCCTCTATCTCTCTTCTCAGCCAGCCAGCGGACGCGCGGAGCCCATCGTCTGTTTGCTCACATGCGGTCCCACATGTCAGTGAAAACGCAAGCGGACCCACTGAACCTGCACATCTTTCACCTCGACGTGCTGGTGATGAAAAACAAATCCAAGAAAGATCTTCGGTGGCCGCTTTTGGAGTTACTCAAGAGTAGTAAGATTCTATTTACAGTTTAACCCAAGATGCACATCTCGTGGCTTCAACTACCACTCTATTTTCTTTCATGACACGACCTGGATGCTGGATGTCCCACGTGTCGGCAAAAGGAGGAAGAACCCGACCAAATCTTCGGTTGTGCTCTCGGATTAGACTAGTTGTGCTAACTTAAAAATTTATTGTGTACTCCCTCCGTTCCAAAATACTTGACTTCCATTTGTCCAAAAATGGATGTGCCTATATACTAAAACATGTCTAGATACATATATATTTTGACAAATAGAAGGCATGTATTGTGCAACGGAGGGAGTAGAATGGATGCAAGTTTTTGTATTGGGAAGAAGAGTACATCCATATATTGATAGAGCGCAATTTAGTAGATGTTCTATCACTTTTAGCTAGCACAGAGGCTATAGATGAGATTAGTGCACTTGTTGATACTCCTACTTGGTATGCGTGTTGCTGCTTAGACGCAGAGAAAAACGGACCGGAGGGAGTACTAGAATAGAGGCTAGACATGAGACTAGATGCGAGGAAGCAACGTCTACTTCTTTACACTCGAAGAAGAAAGAAGCACGCAAGATCGAGCCTCCGCAGATCAACAATGAATGCATCGAGAAGGCACTAATCCAACTTACAGGAGTAGTAAAATGTATTCTTGTGGTTCTTGTTTTCTTTGGTCTTGCTTTTCTAGTCAAAATTATCGTTGGAGTTCGTGCAAAACGGAGGTCCGTTTGGGGTCGTGCGTTGCAGTTGGCCTTACAAGTGGGACCGCAGTTAAGGAAACCGACTATCGGCAAACCCCCACCTCGCCCGCCGCGCGATGGCTGAGTTAGAGAAACGATGAGGTTGAAGAGATTGCTCTAGCACGGACTCCAAGAAATATGGTGTCAGATGGAAGTCGTGCTGGTGGCGTGTGCCGTACTCCTGGACGTGAATGCTTGTTCTGGCCCATGCCACCCTACTACTCCTACTACTTAGTACTATATAGTACTACTAGTATCGAGGATTCGAGGTGCTGGTTACGTAGTACAGTATGGCTACAGTAAAAACACCCGCACGACGCGCGAAGCATGTGAAGCTAGTACAAATAGTGTACTACTATTGTTGATTGGCCTCATCCGATAACCTGTTGCAATGCACGTACAATTATGTATTCGGAAAATATTTTTTTGCCTCGTCGCACCACTCACTCACAGAAGCAACTCGAAAGCCATTCATAAATTTAGTAAGTTTATCACAGGCATATCATTTTATTACATACAACAGGTCATCAACCCACATCGACAACGAGGATACATTATAAATACTAAAGTTTTCACCACACAACAAATAACAAGCAATGAAATGAACTTCAACTCAACCATTCCTCGGCGTTGGAAACGCTTGCTTTGAACCACAAGTGATTCTCTGGGACGGGCCATCCATTGTCGATCTGGAGACCAACGCAGGACTGATCATCCAGGCTGAAGCGGCCTACTATATCAGTACCAGGGTAGGGAACCACCCAAATGTCCGAGGTATAGACACAGTTGCTTCTCATAAATGGTAGTAACGTTGTGTCAACAGCAGTTGGATCGCCTTTCACCATCATTGGATAGTTTTGTCCAAGGAAGAGCGAGTTTTCTCCAAGACTATCAATTCTGTACCAGGGAGAAGGAGTTGGCGCTAGCACACTAGTATCCATCCCGAATACCATGCAACGGGTGTTGGAATAGGTCCGGAGAGTGCGACCATGGGAGACTACACCTGCTTCCTTAGCAGTAACATCATCAGTGGGCTGTATACACACGAGAAGAGGTGATCCATCGGAATTAGTTGCCAGGCGCCAAATAGTATATGGGCGCTGCTCGTCCTCATGCTCGTGATCATCACCATCATCATCTCCCCCTTGGTTATAAAAATCTTCAAGTATAGGTGGTGGAATGTTCACAGGACCTTGGAAACACAAGAAGAAGGTTAATTAGTAAGGCTGGCCATAGTGGGGGTAACATAAGTAGTATCATGCACTTGGGACTCGCAAACATGCTTATGTGGCAGGCAATTAAGGAAGAGAGAGATGGTTATAGTAACATAGGTAGATACCGTAACATAATAAATGTGATGCTACTATGTGTCATGCATGGCAATAAATGAGACCACCTATGATACTAATCTAAGATACTATGCACTATAGAGGTAGTAACATAAACTAGTAACATATGCATGTTACTAGTCTAAGTTACTCCCCACTATGACCAGCCTTGCTAACCCGCATGCATGTGGATGAAACAATTATAATTACGGTGGAAGACAAACGTACCGAAACAACGAGGATGCCATGCAAAAACAGTGCCACGAGTGGTGGCAGCAAACACAAGGCCCTCGTATTGAATTGCATCACAGTACTCATCCGTGTACAGAAACTGATTTTTGAGCAATATCCATCCAGTCAAACCACTGACGACGGCAACAAGCTTGTCGAAGATAGCAACAACTTCATAGTTGTTGTAATTCCAAGAGCGGTTGGGGACTCGAGAAATTGCTATCTTCCGTAGAAGACAGTCACCATGATTGTATTTGAACGTGCGTACAATACCGGTGTGCTCAACCTCTGGGCAGTCTGCTGAGATTTTTGGAAGTGGAACCCGGTCACGAGTGTACACATTCACAAGTTCCCACTCGCAGTTGGACCCAATGTAAACAACCCAATCTCCATTTGCGCCTGCCCAAGCCTTGCCCTCAAGCGATGGCATCTTAACATCATACGTATCATTATCAAGCGGCATCAACTTGCACAGGGCGAGGCCTCCGTCGTGACGGCGCCAGTCATCAGGGTCACGGCGAAGAAGATAGGGGAGATCAAACCGCTCCTTGACTCTTGGGTTCCTTGTAATGATGTTATTAGTTGAGTCGAGAATGGGCTTGAACGAACCTGCCATGCTAGCCGAGGTGATGACGTCGCACCGATCAATGAGTTCCTCCACCACGTCATCTTTCAGATCGGGGCAAGAATAACGGGGTCGTTTCCGTCCTGTTCCCTCCATGGAGAAGACGATCGAACAATGGCAGAAGAAAGGGTGAAGGGCTGAAGGAAAATGGAGGAGGGAGAGGAAGAGCGTGCGACAGCAGTTCCAAATCGAGAGGGAAAGGCGAAGAGTCGGTGGACGGTTGCCAGTTTGCCACGGTTCACGAAGGGGCGCCCCGGCCTACACGTCGGTTCGGAAATACTCCTACTACTCGCCGTCGTCTCACTGATATGTGGAACGGGACCACATGTCAACGAAACATGGTGTGTAATTTCTCGTGCAAAATGCGATCTGGCCGCGTTGGCCCGAGGTGCCGCATTAGTTATCGGCCTTTATTTTTTTAATGGCGTGCCGTTCAGTTTTGAAGCACGACTAACTGGTACTGTACGCAGAGAAAATATAAACTACTCTACCACTACTCCACCTCCAGTACTAGTAGTATAAAGAAGATATATAGGCTGGAGCTTCAGCGCTTTCTTGCCAAGGGCTGCCCACTTGCTTCTCACACTACCACCCTCTCTCCAGATCTAAAAAAGACGGCCCCTCTCTCCCTCCTCACCGGTGGTCACAGATCCGCCGGGGAAGAAAAGGACGTGCAGCGTTGACGCACTCGTCGTCGGCGAGCGAGGTCACGCACTGACGACAAGGCCGTCCTCTCAGACCTAGCGCCCGCGCGGGATCGCTGCCGTAGTGTGTGCGGAGGACGACGACCACGAGCGAAGCCACTTCCCGCCGACCCTCAGGTATGCTACCTCTTTTCGAACCATACCCTTGTTCTATTGCCCCATCTGGCACGTCGTTGCATGTGGATCTTTTTCCACTCCACCATCTTCCCAATTTGCTATCCTCTGCTCTGCTGGCCACGCAGACGAAAACCATAATTTGCACTATTAAAGGAAACCCTACTTCATGCAGACTAATGCATGTCTGGGTTGAATAAGGAAAGGAAGGGAGACTGTACTGTCCAAGAGAGTAGGCATCGAACCCGCATCTAGGTTGAAAAGGGGAAAATCAGTAGCTAAGGAACGAGTCTCGTGTCTCTTGGTTGAAGAAGGGTAGAAAGGCATGACAACGCAATAGAGAATGACCAGGTCGATCGGTTTGTTGTCCTCACATAGGAAAAAGGTGGCTAAAGAGAACAAAAATGGGACGTAATCCACATATGCTGCCTGGATATTTGTTGCTCTGGGCAACCATACCTCCCTCACCACTCTGCGTCCGTGGAGGTACATCGTACTGGTGCGCCCACTGTCCGAATGGGCCTCCCATGCTCTTATTGCCACTTTTTTGCTGTTAGTATAACGCCAGCAGTCAAGTCAAGCAATGCTACTGCTAAAGTGATGCCACATTTAACTAATGCCGCTCTCAGTCTAATGCCACAGATAAATTTAAGCAGTGCCATTTAATGTCACTGGATCATTTCAGGGTTAGCTGTTGATTGTGGATGTATTAAAGATTTTTCAGCTAAGGCATTCTAATGTTGTTGCACAGCCAGTATACCAACGATGAAACTTGTTACTACCTTCAGATTTTTGCACTGTTAATGCTTATAGATTACATACCTCACTTTCATGAGATAAGTTAATTTTTTTGTACAGTGTCACCAAAATGCCAAGGCGCTGATGTCATTTTATTTTGGTTAAACTGCACAGACAATTATGAAGACAAGAGGAAAGGTCAAGAGTGGGCACCTCCTCCTCCGGCTGTTCTCTTGATTCGTTCGATCAAGTTTTTATGTTTGATCGATTATCAAGATTGGGATAGCAATTTTTAAGGTCCCCCCGAGTTCGAAATGATATTTACCTTGGAGGTACATGGTTTGCAATTTTTTATACTGTCATTAGTTAATAATGCTAGTTACCTTCAGACTTCTGTATTTGGTTTAATGCTCATGCACAGCTAGTATACCAATGCTGAAACTTGTTACCTTTACATTTTGTATTGTTAATTCTTATAGAAACCTTCCAGTGCTAGAGTTTATTGAAATCTGTTCAGTAAAACCATTGTACTGTACCCTGTAATAAACTAACTACTCTACTGTTGCACTAGCCACTGGATTAGTGTATATTTGTAGTATTCGAATGGTGTTGCATTAGCGTATGGACATAAATAAAGTGTGGCAAGCTTTCCCAGATATGTGCTCAAGAAAACTACTACCTGTTTTTCTAAATACTAGACGTTTGGGTACTTTAAATTGAACCGCGAAAACGTCTTATATTAAGGAACAGAGGGTGTAGAGTTCACTCAAATTATCCCGGTAAAGCTAGTCACACCTTTGTTAAAATTAATGTTCATTATGTTATCGGAGGAGGTCTGTATGTTTGTCTCTAATGCCTGTCTACTACATACCCGACATCATGATGTAATGTTAAGTCATTTCCTTTTGTACAGTGTAACTAAATTGTCAAGGCGGTGATGGCATTTTATTTTAGTAGAACTGCACAAAATTTGCTTAAAAGAAGAGGAAAGGTCAGGAATGGCTCAGTTTTTCAGAAAAAAACTATGTATGCCTTCCTGACATCAGCCGCTGTTGCTTTATTTATTCCTTCAAACAGGTGGTTAGAAACAGTCTTGCTACCTTTTCCCATTAAGAAATTGGAATGCTTATATTTGTGAGTCTATGCTTCAACTAGTGCCACTTTTATAGTAATCACACTTTCAATATCTATGCAAACAGGGATGCTCGATTTTAGTGGAGCTGCACAAAAAGTCCAACTGGTTCAACATTAGGAGCATGTTTTTTTCCAAACCTTTATATCCAATTGGTGGCACTATGAGCTGTTCATTACGAAGGTACATGGTTTGCTACTATCTTGCTACTCTTTTTGTACTGTCATTAGATAGTAATACTAGTGGTTTGCATGTGAATTTATTGGCAGGGTGGACCTACATTGGAGGTGCAGGACAGGATTCAATGATTGGATGCTCAATTTCGGTTGTATCGATTTCACCTCTTCCATCACTGCAAACATGGTGTGGTATATGTTTACTAGCTGCTTGATATTATTGCAGACAGAGATGTCTGCCCGTTGCTATTTGGCAAACAAACAAAGTGTCCGCAATTTTGGTTGAACTGCACAAGAGAATAGTATAGTCAGTGCATGCAGTGCCATTTGAAAATAGACACAAAGATTGGATAGTCACTTCATGGATTGCAGAAAAGTAGTACTATACTATTTACTGGCAAACACTTGGTGCTTCATTGCTTTGGTCTGATTATACAATGGGCATCATTTTCCCTAAGTTAAAGTTTGTATTCCAAAAATAGTCTCGCGGTGTGATCGAGAGAAGACCAAATCATATTGCAGTGGATGTTCCTCCATCATGTGTGGTTCATTCTCATGGTTCCAGCTGTTGGTGAAACCACTTACGTTTGCAAGAGGAATTGTAGACTTCACAAACAAATTTGTCTTTCAGTCTGTACTGAATGTTGGCCAAGAGAAGCATCCATGTTAGTAGGAAGAACAGATGTTTTTTCTAGATCTTTGATTTTGGAGCTACATATTTGTATATGATCTATGAATCATTGAGATGCATTAACATGTTGATCTTATGTATGGGAATCGTACTAGTTAGTTTTAGTTGCGACGCAAGATCCGAAGTGGCTGATCTTTGCTTTCGGAGCTACATATTTGTATATGATCTGTGAATCATTGAGATGCATTAACAGCTATTTATTTCTGTTCGCTCAGTGTTTACAAGTTACTGATCGATAACTAGCTAGCCTACAAATGCGCTCCTGGCAGTTTTATTTGTGACGCAAGATGCGAAGTGGCAGTTTTTTGAATAAAAATGCCTACCTCTGAAGAAACTGACAAGCTACACTATCGATCCTACGCGGATAAAAATGCCTACCTCTGAAGAAACTGACAAGCTACACTATCGATCCTACGCGGATAAAAATGCCTACATCTGAAGAAACTGACAAGCTATACTATCGATCCTACACGGATAAATAGCGTATCACGCACGTACTACCTCTTTTCCGGTTTGCAGGGTTCAATTCAAGAAACGACCTACTCGATCCTACACGAATAAATAGCGGATCACGCACGTACTAGTACCTCCTTTCCGGTTTGCAGGGCTTAATTCAAACCTCTCACCAACCAAGGTACTCCCTCCGTCCGGGTTTATTAGTCCCGTGAGCAAAGCAGCAAGACCAAGGCATGGCAATAATTAACGGCATGCAGAAGTTTAAGCCTAATTAATTCCAGCGATTTAAGTGGCTGCATGCGTGCCCTCGGCTGCGACTCGTTGCATGCTGCTTCGCATACTACCTGCGAGCGATTCTGAGTGCCTGCATGCAGCCGGCCATAATTAAGGCAGCTAACTGATGCGAAAAAGATACGCTTTAATTGTTGCGGGCTTTTTAAATCCGTGAAATCATTATTGACAAGGAGGGAGATGATTCGAGAGCACTCGTTTGACCGCCATGCCGGCGTGCGACCCAGACGGGACGGGACGGCACAGTCATAATTTCAGTTTCCCTAGTTTTCCACGGCAAGCTGGCGCGCTAAGCCATTATGCATTTAATTCTGCTGACCGTCGCGCTACCTTCCCCCTATAAGTACTGTTTCCCGGCATTCTCCAGTGCCACCGTGACCCAACTCGCCATATCCTCATAAACCCCCACCAGCCCGACGTCGTTCGCCACATCCGCCATGCCCCCGCCCGTCCGTGGTAGGCGACGCCGAAGGCGGTCACCGCCGGAACTAGTGTTCGGTTTTTCACCGGAAGGCAGACGGAGGGAGGAGGCATTCTATCTGTCTTTAGATGACAATGCGCAGATCGAGGAGTTGTTGGAGCGCAACCGCATGGCGGAGGAGCAGGAGTTGTTGGAGCGCGACCGCCTGGCGGAGGAGCAGCGTATCGCCAATTTGCACCGCCAGCGGGACATGGAGCAGCAGCGCACCGACGCTCTGAGTCGAGCAGAGCGCCCGCAACTGGGCCGACTACATGGAGGCCGGTGCCCGGCAAATAGCCCTGGAGGCTGTCGGGCACGCACGCGTTCGCGACGCCAATTTTTACTACCAGCTCGTCAAGTGGGTTTCCCTCTTGGAAGCCGAAGCTTCGGGGCCAACGCGCACGAGCAACGCGCCCTATCGCACCTCTGGCCAATCCGAGGCAAGGCGCAGGACGCCGGTGCCGGTGTTTAGCGTGTACCGCCGACATCGTCTAGTTAGCTAAGAGTAAGTTAGTACTTGTCTAGTGGGAGTAAATAGTTAACTTGGCTATGATGGTTGTCAACGTGGAAGTTCAGTACTCTATATATGGATCAGACCTGTTACTTTGCTCTGAATGTTGAACTTTCCATTTGAACATATGGAATGGGCTGTTATTTTTTTAAATGGGTTGTATTTGTCCTCCACGGGTTTAGAGGCTGACTTGTGGGCCTAGCAAGTTGACACGTACACAATCAGGAGATGATTGTACGTGGAGAGGATGACAGCAGGGACCCGCCAAGGTCATGGCAGTACGCAAGCAAGTGCCTCCTTATTTCAAGCTAATAAAAAATGGCTCCTCCTAATGGATTTCTGACATCTGGGTCCCATGCCATTGTCAACGTAGTCAATAAACGAGAGAATTGCACAACGAGCGGCTGACACCAGGGACCTAGCAGCTCGCCCAATTATTTTTGTTTTGGGTTAATTTGATAAATGCCTCCGAGAAATGCCACTGCAATTTCCAAACTTTGAAAAATGCCATTTCATGCCATTTCTAGTGGCATTTTTTGAAGTCTGGAGTGGCGTTTTTCAAAGTTTGCAAACTGCAGTGGCGTTTTTCAAAGTTTGCAAAAATTGCAGTGGCATTTTTCAAAGTTTGGAAATTGCAGTGGCATTTTTATGAATCGCCATAATTGGAGTGGCATTTATCTAATTTGTTTTTGAGACGGAAGCAGGGTGTCAACTGGGCTGTGCGGGACACTCTGGCCTGTCTAGACAGCCTTTTCTTTTATGTTTACCACAGACCAGCCCAGTAGTTTTTTTTCTTTTTGAAAATGGCTAGCCCAGTTTTTTTGTGATTTGTCAAGTAAGTCACTTTATCAGGCCTGTTGGGCTAGACGAGGAGAGCTTCATTCGGCTGGCCGAGAAAATGGCCTATCAGTAATGAGAAATGGGCTGTACATTTTTAAAACACATCAAACCGGCAATTAGTTTCAAATATCTTTTTTTCATTTCGAGATTTTAAATTGCATTGATTTTTATGCGTGGACAATTTATTGGATTTTATATTGATATACATTTATTTTTAAAATCAGTCTGAATGTGACTCGAAATTTCGGGATTAAAAACAGTTCAGACCGCACCGACATATGCAAAATTTCGTATAATTTTTTAACCGTGGCCACAATATGGGCTGTAATGCTAACAAAAAGAATATGGGCTCCAAAAAAACCCGTAAGAATTAGCAAATGGGCTGTAAACTATTTGAAATAATGGCAGATGGGTTGTATGCTGTTTTCCACAGATTTGAGGCTTTCCACAGATGGCTGTATACTGTTGGATGTCCATCCAACGGCCGTCGTGCTTCTTCAATCTCTGCTCTTCCTGCTCCAGCCGCTCAAACAAGCGCCGGCGGGACTGCCTGCTCCCTCCTCCCCGCGGCCGGCTGTGCTGCCGCGCAGGCCTCACCGCCCCACCGTACTCCCATCGCTGGCCTAGCTATCCCTCTACTCACCCTCAGTCCCACACATGCTGTTATTCTCCGGCGACGGCAGACGAACCAGTAAACCCTCGTACTCCTCCGCGTGGGAAATAACTGCCGAGTATTCCCTGGCTCCGTGTCGTTCCCTTCCTAGGCCTCGCCGTCGTCCACTGCCCTGGTGCTCTCGGCGCGGCCTGGTCAACATGGTCAATGAACGACATCCATCGGAAGTGGACTGTACGTGGAGAGGCTGACAGCTGGGTCCACGGCCGCACGCAAGGAAATGCCTCCTTATTACGCGCAAAAATAATGATTCCTCCACCTGACATCTGGGACCCACCGAAAGGGCCTCTGTATTTCGCGAAAAAAACGTTACCGCCGCTGACAGCTCGGACCCACCAGCTATATCTTCGCACGCAAGGAAGTGCCTCCTTATTACGCCCAAAAAAAGAATACTCCCCCTGCTAGCTGGGACCCAGTATAGTGGGCCTACTAAGTTGACGGGGACGAAGGGCTTTGTCAACTTAGTCAATATGCACGATTCTAGCTCGACTGACCGTACGATGTCCATCCAACGGCCGTAGTGCTTCTTCAACCTCTGGTCTTCTTGCTCCAGCCGCCCAAAGCAGCGCCGGTCGTGCTGCCTGCTCCTGCCTCCCATGGCCGGTTGTGCTGCCGCGGAGGCCTCACCGCCCCCATACTAGTCCCACCGCTGGTCAGGCCATCCCTCCACTCCACTCACCCACACCCCCTGTTATTCTGCGGCGACGGCAGCGCAGCCGAACCAGTGAACCCTCGTACTCCTCTCCGCGTGGGCATCCACTGCCGCGTCTTCCCCGGCTCCGTGTCGTCCCCTTCCTAGGCCTCGCCGTCGTCCACCGCCGTGGTGCTCTCGGCGCGGTGTGGTCAATGTGGTCAACGACCGAATTCCATCGGAAGAATACTGTACGTGGAGAGGCTGACAGCTAGGTCCACGGCAGCCGCAAGAAAGTGCCTCCTTATTACGCGGAAAATAATTATTCCTCCACCTGACAGCCGGGACCCACCGGACGGGCCACCAGTATTTCGCAAAAAAAACTTTTGCCCCTGACTGCTGGGACCCACCGGCCGGACCATCGTATTTCACGAAAAAAACGTTCCCCCTGCTGTCAGCTCGGACCCACCGGAAGTGCCTCCTTATTACGCACAACAAAATGAATACCCCCCAGCTAGCTGGGACCCACCTTGGTGGGAGGCTAAATTGTGGGCCTACTAAGTTGATGGGGACGAAGGGCTTTGTCAACTTAGTCAATATAAACGATTCTAGTTCCAGTGACCGTACGATGTCCATCCAATGGTCGTAGTGCTTCTTCAACCTCTGGTCTTCTTGCTCCAGCCGTCCAAAGCAGCGCCGGTCGTGCCGCATGCTCCTGCCTCCCGTGGCCGGATGTGTTACCACGGATGCCTCACCGCCCCCTACTATTCCCACCGCTGGCCAGGCCCTGCAGTGACGGCAGCCTCACACCGCAGCCGAACTAGTGAACCCTCGTACTCCTCTTGGAGCAGCTTCCACTGCCGTGTCTTCCCCGGCTCCCCGGCGTCCCCTTCCTAGGCCTCGCCGTCGTCCACCGCCCTGGTGCTCTCGGCGCGGCGTGGTCAACGTGGTCAAGGAACGATTTCCATCGGACATGGACTGTATGTGAAGAGGCTGACAGCTGGGTCCACGGCCGTAGCAAGGAAGTGCCTCCTTATTACGCGGAAAATAATTATTCCTCCACCTGACAGCGGGGACCCACCGGACGGGCCACCGTATTTCACGAAAAAAACGTTTCCCCCTGACTGCTGGGACCCACCAGCTACACCTTCGCACGCTAGGAAGTGCGTCTGGGCCAAAAAAAAAACGATTCGCCCCTCTGACTGCTGGGACCCACCAGCTACATTTTTGCACGCAAGGAAGTGCCTGACAGTCGGGACCCACCTGGTCGAAGCGTACATAGTGTTGTCATTCTGGTCGCGAATGTGTACGTACATACTGGTCGTTGTACATGCGCGCACGTGTCGTAGTAGAGGCGCGCACGTCGCATGTACACGTACGTACAGCGGCCAGGGTGCAAGAAAGAAAATACGGCCACGTATGTGTACATACGGGAGGGGTCTTGAACGCCTACTCGCGCATACGTACGACGAGGGCTCGTGTTCATGGGGAGGCAACGGAATGCGTCGTGTTCATGGGGAGGCAACAGAATGCGTCGTGTTCATGGGGAGGCAACGGAATGCATCGTGTTCATCGGGAGGCAACAGAATGCGTCGTGATCATGGGGAGGCAACGGAATGCGTCGTGTTCATCAGGAGGCAACGGAACGCGTGGGAGCCAACTGGCTGGGTCGGAACGGAATGCGTGGTCGTGTTCATCGGGAGGGCTTGGACAGAACAAGCAATGGAAACGAGGCCTAGCGTACCGCACAACAGAGGAAACGGACCTCCTACGTTCGGAACAGGGTTCTGTTGATCGGGAGGGGTGTCGTGTACCGCAAAACGGAGGAAACGGACCTCCTACGGTCGAAACGGGGGTCCTGTTGATCGGGAGGGGCCTGGCGTACCGCAAAACGGAGGAAACGGACCTCCTACGGTCGAAACGGGGGTCCTGTTGATCGGGAGGGGTGTGGCGTACTACAAAACGGAGGAAACGGACCTCCTACGGTCGAAACGGGGGTCCTGTTGATCGGGAGGGGTGTGGTGTACCGCAAAACGGACGAAACGGACTTGTGTTGGAGCGCTACAGTCGAAACGGGGGTCCTGTTCATCGGGAGGGGTGTGGCGTACCGCAAAATGGGACTCCACGGGATACTGTTCATCTCCACCGTCGACCTCCTCCAGCCTCCACGGGCTATCGTCGACCTCCTCCAGCCTCCACGGGCTCCTGTTCATCCAGCCTCCACCGCGCGCTACTCCACCGGCTACTATTCAACCACCCCTCCACCGTCTACTGTTCATCCAGCCCTCCACCGTCTACTGTTCATCCAGCCCTCCACACCACGGGGTCCTGTTCAACCACCCCTCCATGACCACCCCTCCACCGTCTACTGTTCATCCAGCCCTCCACACCATGGGTTCCTGTTCATCCAAAGGCAACGCCACCGCTCACTGTTTATCCAAACTCCCCCTCCCCAACGCTCACTGTTCATCCCACAGACAGCATCGATCGGCTTCAGTTAGCAGCAGTAGCGAAGGAATCGCTCCATCGGGTTCAGTTAACAGCCATCGATCGATCGCTCGGGTTCAGTAACGCGTAGCCTGCAGTGCAATCGCTCGGGTTCAGTTAGAGCCAACGCCTCGCACACATGCATGTACGTACGAGAGAAACGCGCATCGCTCCGCCCCCAACCTCCCATCGTAGCCAGCAACTCCCCGAAATTTTCCTCCCCCTCGCTTCTACCATGGTTTTTTCCGTCATGGACGGCCCAAAGAATGTCATGCAGCTGCGTCTCCGGCCCGCCCAGGACGAAAAGCCCATTTTCTGTCATGATTTTTTGTCATAGAAGTAGGAGCCCACCACATCTATGATGATACCGGGTTTTGTCACAATTATCGTCATAGAAGTGTCATATGTATGACAGAAAAAAATTTCGTTCGGTCCAAAATGTCACGGATGTGTCTTTTTTTTGTAGTGACTACCCATCTTGGTAACGAACTACGACAAAACCTTATGCAAAAGTTATCTTAATTTATTGGTAAGTAAAGTGCTCCCAGGTTTGGTTTGGAGCCTGATGGCATCCCAACTAAGAGCATTGTCATCAGAAAAGTTCTGGGACATACCACAAGATGAACCCGGCGTATATGTCAGTCTACACAAATTCTATGTGGGTTGGTATGTGAATCATGGTATCGAGGTTCTGTCCATGGGAAGATTTGTTAAAATTAACATCACACCTCATGAATACATGGGTTTCAGATGATGGTGCATGGATCTGGTCCCAGCAATTACTACTCCATGTCTGTCAAAATATAAGGTGAATTAAATTTTCAAAAAGTAAAAGTCTCCTATGTTTGATCAAATCTGTAGCAAAATACATCTAACACCCACTCCCTCCGTTCGGAATTACTTGTCATAAAAATGGATGTATCAACAACTAAAATACATCTAGATACATTCATTTCTTGGGCGAGTAATTCCGAACGGAGGGAGAACAATACTAAAGGCTTGTTCGGACTCACTCCCACTCCGCAGCTCCGCTCCGGAGCGGAGTGCCATGCAACTATAATCTACGGAGTGGACAGAAGGTCGCTCCGTTCCGTGGCGAGGGCGTGGAGGCTTTTCGAACAGCCCCTAAATAAATCAAATACGGAAATATACTTCATCATGAATCTAATGATATTGTTTCTCTATAGTAGATATTTATGTTTTATTCTATAAACTTGGTCAAAATTAGGTAAGTTTGAATTTTTAAAATATTAGTATACCTTACAAGTTCAAACTGAGGGGGAATTGAACATTTCTATAAAGACATGACCTTTTCTTGAATTATCAAATGATGCATCATCCTAACCATTAGATCATTATCAATGTACGGTCCATAATTGGGCACATCATAAAATTTCTCCACAGCAAAACAATATCTGCATTTTGTGTTTGTACATGTAGATGGATTAAATACCAAATACGAAAAGTGGTTAAAGTAAGTAGATATTCCTATAATATTTTGCATTAGAGCATCATATCTTGGTTACTCCCTACCACTAAGACATTACATTCTGGTCAGTAGCTTCTCATTTTTCTTGCTGCTAGATGTGAGCATGACAAGAAGCTACCTAAATGGCTGCGAGCTCAAATTTACTGGGAGCAAGGCATGGTTACTGGTTAGAGCAGCAGATGAACAATGGGTGACCCAAGGAATTGGCTTCCGCGCGCCCGACAACATTGGTGTACATGTTTTCCCGTGCTTGCAAGTTGTATTTAGTTGCCCAATAGAAGTGGTAGTATTTGCAGTGCAATGGAACCAACCTAATACAGCTTATCCGAGGAGACAACAACAATAGCCAAGGCGGCGTCGGCAAGGAGGATGTGCTCGAAGTCTGACCAGGGAAGCATCTCGGTAGGTACTCGACACGAGTGTGCCATTGCTCATGCCCACTGAGACACGTTGTCATCTTTGTTGCCGCGGCTGGTGTTGATCTCTTCCTCATTCATACTTGATTTTATCACATAACCACATTTAACATTTTTAAATGTTTTGGTCGACCCCAAAAGCATGGCACCGGTAACAGTTGGGTTAGTCGTATTATCCCTGAAATGTCGGTATAGGAAATTTAATGAACTTCAACTAAAAGCTCGACGGCAGGTTGATTAGCTAAAGTAATGCACATGCAAAAGCAAGGTAAATCTCTGGCCTCAAAACTTGATTTTTCTGTGTTATACCAAAAGATGGTATTGGCACTTAAATATCTACAAAAAAGTTCAGAAGTTGCTTTACATGCTTATCATAAGAATCCTGTTTGCAGGATAACTTAGGACTTCACAGTAATGCTCCACAAGGGCATAAACTTTCTTGGCCACCAACATCCCCACACTGTAAATATTACACTCTGTACTACATTTTTTGTGGAAAGATCATCAGATGTAACTAAAAGTCAGTGCAACATCACATACTTAGGATTGGCACAAAGAATAGCGACTGGAATGGACCTAATCTACTAATTTTATGGTACCGGCTTGGCTTGCATATGTTTCGACTCATAAGTGGTGTGCTATCTAATTTTATTCCGTGCAAGACTTTTTTTAAGTTTTTTAATGGATACCATGGACATGCCCAACATCATCGACCGAGTCATCTAATCGAATTAACAGTATCGAAATATAAGCGAGGAGAGCAAAATCTGGAAGAAACAGAAGAACAAAATAAAAGAATAGTGCATTTTATGAATTTTACGGAGTCACTTTATAAATGTCACGCATACAACTGAGTTGGGCTGACTAAGACAAGTTCAGTACATGTGAAAAATCTCAATATCGAGAAGTGGCTGCATGAATATGAACCAAAAGTAGTCCTCGATGTTGATGCAAAGGTAGATCATGTTATAATCCACATTAAAGGAATGAACACAAATAATACATTATATGTTATTATCACATAACCACATTTATCGTTTTTAAATGTTTTGGTCGACCCCAAAAGCATGGCACCGGTAACAGTTGGGTCAGTCGTATTATCCTTGAAATGTCGGTATAAGAAATTTAGTGAACTTCAACTAAAAGCTCGACAGCAGGTTGATTAGCTAAAGTAATGCACATGCAAAAGCAAGGTAAATCTCTTGCCTCAAAACTTGATTTTTCTGCGTTATACCAAAAGATGGTATTGGCACTTAAATATCTACAAAAAAGTTCAGAAGTTGCTTTACATGCTTATCATAAGAATCCTTTTTACAGAATAACTTATCATAAGAATCCTTTTTACAGGATAACTTAGGACTTCACAGTAATGTCTCCACAAGGGCATAAACTTTCTTTGCCACCAACATCCCCACACTGTAAATATTACACTCTATACTACATTTTTACTCTATACTACATTTTTTGTGGAAAGATCATCAGATGTAACTAAAAGTCAATGCAACTTCACATACTTAGCATTGGCACAAAGAATTAGCAGCTGGAATGGACCTAATCTACTAATTTTATGGTACCGGCTTGGCTGGCATATGTTTCGACTCATAAGTGGTGTGCTATTATTCCGGTGCAAGACTTTTTTTAAATTTTTTAATGGATACCATGGACATGCCCAACATCATCGACCGAGTCATCTAATCGAATCAACAGTATCGAATTATAAGCGAGGAGAGCAAAATCTAGAAGAAATAGAAGAACAGAATAAAAGAATAGTCTCTTTTATGAATTTTACGGAGTCACTTTATAAATGTCACGCATACAGCTGAGTTGGGCTGACTAAGACAAGTTCAATACATGTGAAAAATCTCAAAATCGAGAAGTGGCTGCATGAATATGAACCAAAAGTAGTCCTCGATGTTGAAGCAAAGGTAGATCATGTTATAATCCACATTAAAGGAATGAACACAAATAATACATTATATGTTATTATCACATAACCACATTTAACGTTTTTAAATGTTTTGGTCGACCCCAAAAGCATGGCACCGGTAACAGTTGGGTCAGTCGTATTATCCCTGAAATGTCGGTATAAGAAATTTAGTGAACTTCAACTAAAAGCTCGACAGCAGGTTGATTAGCTAAAGTAATGCACATGCAAAAGCAAGGTAAATCTCTGGCCTCAAAACTTGATTTTTCTGTGTTATACCAAAAGATGGTATTGGCACTTAAATATCTACAAAAAAGTTCAGAAGTTGCTTTACATGCTTATCATAAGAATCCTTTTTACAGGATAACTTAGGACTTCACAGTAATGTCTCCACAAGGGCATAAACTTTCTTGGCCACCAACATCCCCACACTGTAAATATTACACTCTATACTACATTTTTTGTGGAAAGATCATCAGATGTAACTAAAAGTCAGTGCAACTTCACATACTTAGCATTGGCACAAAGAATTAGCGGCTGGAATGGACCTAATCTACTAGTTTTATGGTACCATCTTGGCTGGCATATGTTTCGACTCATAAGTGGTGTGCTATCTAATTTTATTCCCGTGCAAGACTTTTTTTAAGGTTTTTAATGGATACCATGGACATGCCCAACATCATCGACCGAGTCATCTAATCGAATCAACAGTATCGAATTATAAGCGAGGAGAGAAAAATCTGGAAGAAACAGAAGAACAGAATAAACGAATAGTGTCTTTTATGAATTTTACGGAGTCACTTTATAAATGTCATGCATACAGCTGAGTTGGGCTGACTAAGACAAGTTGAGTACATGTGAAAAATCTCAAAATCGAGAAGTGGCTACATGAATATGAACCAAAAGTAGTCCTCGATGTTGATGCAAAGGTAGATCATGTTATAATCCACATTAAAGGAATGAACACAAATAATACATTATATGTTATTATCACATAACCACATTTAACGTTTTTAAATGTTTTGGTCGACCCCAAAAGCATGGCACCGGTAACAGTTGGGTCAGTCCTATTATCCCTGAAATGTCGGTATAAGAAATTTAGTGAACTTCAACTAAAAGCTCTTTACTTGCGACACTTTTATGAAATTTATGAAATTTAGGCTTTACTTGCGACACCGTGATCAGTTTCAGTATAAGACATTCAACTCATGTACGAAAGATGGATGCTGAGTTTTTTCTTCTCTTGGTGGAAGAATGTGCATGCATATATACATTTTTGTTGTGGAACTTCAAACTACAAATAAATTTTCCCTTCTAGCTGACATGATGGGAAAAATGCAACTTCCATTGGGTTATAAGAATAGTGCAAACATTCAAACAAGACGGAATGTGTTAGGCATTGAACACGTAAATGGATCTCTTTATGAGACTACCCAGACCAAAACTGTATGGCTTTCGATATTCTGTAGCACAAATATACTACAACTTTGTAGCTTTGAAGCTGCCCAATACTACATGGTACTTCTGATATCAAGAGAGAAGGTAGCAAAAATCTTTGCAATGCCATTTTCCCTTGAGATAAATAAATACTGCGACTTATTCATTACATAGATGCAAATAATAAGGCTAGCATGGGAACATTAGAATAATAATACTGCGACTTATTCATTACATAGCTGCCCAATACTGTGTTACATTAGAATTTGCAGAATGTTTGGATGTCCAAATAAAGCAGGGGAACATATTGGTGAAATATAATCTAGAAAGTAGAAAAATGAATATTACCTGACAAAACTTTTCACTAATTCCGGTCAGTTCCCCCAACAGAATAGCTTTAGCAATACACACTGAAACCCCAATATACCAATTACTCCTTCCCCATTGTTCTCTTCATTCCAGACCAAATTAGTAATAACTGGGAGCAATAGCAGCAAACAAAATATTCTTTAGTCGTTCATTTAGAGAACTATACATACAACCACATGCTATTGACAACCTCTCAGACTTTTTTTACCTTATTAAATATTTTTTTGGCTGCCGGAAATTTCCCCTTCACCTCCGGGTACATCTGTGGCACATGAAAGAGCAAAATTGTTCATTTGTACTTAGTAAAAACCGAACAAAAGAAATCATATTTGAAATTGTGGGTGGCAAGTGAGATTTGAGAAGCTTGATAGTAGCACGCGCCATGGAATAATTATTCCAGTCAGCACAACCTAACAGTCCAATTCTAGTTGAATAAGCATCAAACGACTCAAAGTTATGATGCTAGCATGTAACTCCTTGGATTAACATGTAGGCAAAAATAAGTAAGAGGCGATTAACAGTACTTGCTTGATCTAAATATCTCGTGTGAACCGCCAAACTGTAGAAAAGCACAGCTGAACTGCAGAAAAGCACGCCAAATCATCCGCCAATGTTGTGCTCCAAGAACAAATGGCATTAATCCTGAACTTAACTCAACTGTGGTCTCTCCTACAGCTGGGAAAATATATGGTGCTAGCTCTGACCGAAAACTGACATGTGCGTGACCATGACTAAGCTGCACAAACAACTGAAAAAATGTCTAAGAACAAACAGATCTTCTCTGTTCCAACCAACTTTTGCCTAGAGCTCAAGAGAATCATGCACGAACTCCACACAGCTAAATTACACAAAATAGAACACCTTCGTCAGATCGAGAAATTTATATCAATTATCTCTCTTGGTCATGTTGTCTCGTTCAGATGACATGGTTGGGAGGATGCGTAGTTGGGATCGTGATCCGCAGAGAGTCCGACTTCTGCAGCGAATAGTCTCCCGTCAGGTAGGCCTTGGTGCTATAAAATCTCCCTTAGGTAGGCCATGCTGCTATGAAATCGAGGGGAAGAGCCTGGATTCCCTGGCAGGTCAAGAAAGAAAGAGGCACGGAGCGGCGGCGGGGTACCTGCGGATCGGCGCCGGGGAATACGGACTGGAGCGCCTCGACGGGGTCGAACTCCATGTTGATGCCGAGGTCGGTGACCGCACCGTGGCGGCGGACGGCGAGCACCGGCCCCGCTTCGCCTGCAGCACCTCAAAGGGGTCGTCCAGGAAGGCCGCCGCCCCGTGCTTCCGGGTGCCGTCAACCGCCGCCGCCATGGCCCGGCGAGAAAGGGGCCGGGGCTTTGATGGTGACGATCTTGCCGCGCGCTCCTCTGCTAGGTGCCCCTGCCCTCGATGTTTTGCGGTGCGGCGAGGCGAGCTGTGTGGCTGTTGATGCTGCTGCTCCTCTGCTAGGTGGAGGCTCTACGGCGGCTCCCGGGCCGGATCTGGCACTCTCTCGTACAATCCCAACTACGAAGGGATGGAGCGGCGGCGGCGCCGAACGAGTAGGAGGCCTCGCTCCTACTCCCACCCAACTTTGTACGAGGGATTGATCCCAGGGTTTTTTTTGTTTTTTGCACCGGTTTATTTCGATGGAGGGTAGCTAGTAAGCAGAGGTGGGAGGATGACAAAAAATATCGGTGGTGGGAGGATGACGAAAATAAGCCAGCGAAAATAAACCGCGCGGACTATTCACCAACTGCTTCATTAGGAGTAGAGATAACAAAAAATCATGACAAAAAATGGGCTTTTGGTCCTGGGCGGGCCGGAGACGCAGCGGCATGACATTCTTTGTGCCGCCCATGACGAAAAAAATCGTGGTAGAAGCGAGGGCAAGGAACATTTCGGGGAGTTCCCGGTTACGGTGGGTGGTTGGGGACCGAGCGATGCGCGTTTCTCTCGTACACGTACGCGCGTGGGTGCGAGGCATTGGGCTCTAACTAAACCTGAGAGATTGCACTGCAATCTATGCATTACTGAACCCGAACAATTGATTGATGACTGTTAACTGAACCCGATCGAGCGATTCCTTCGTTCGGTACTGCTGCTAACTGAAGCCGGTCAATGATGTCTCTGGATGAACAGTGAGCGTTGTTGGGGGGAGGGGGGGCGGGTTGGATGAACAGTTCCCGCTGGGGGGTGGATGAACAGGACCCCGATTGAGCCGGCTGGGGGTGGATGAACATGACCCCATGGAGGGCTGGATGAACAAGACCTCGTGGAGGGCTGGATGAACAGGACCCCATGGAGGGCTGGTTGAATAGTAACCGGTGGAGGGCTGGATGAACAGTAGCCCGTGGAGGGGTTGTTGAACAGGACCCCGTGTAGAGGGATGGTTGAACAGTAGCCGGTGAAGGATTGCGTGGTGGAGGTTGGATGAACAGGAGCCCGTGGATGAACAGTCGCAGGTGGAGGCTGGAGGAGGTTGACGGTGGATGAACAGTAGCCTGTGGAGGCTGGAGGAGGTCGATAGTTGAGATGAACAGTATCCCTTGGAGTCCCATTTTGCGGTACATCACAGCCCTCCCCATGAACAAGACCCCCATTTCGACCATAGCACTCCAACACAAATCTGTTTCCTCCGTTTTGCGGTTTCGCCACACCCCTCCCGATCAACAAGACCCCATTTCGACCATAGGAGGTCCAACAAAAGTCTGTTTCCTTCGTTTTGCGGTACGTCAGACCCCTCCCGATGAACAGGATCCCGTTTCGACCATGGCTGGTCGAACACAAGGCCGTTTCCTCCGTTCCGCGGTACGCTAGGCCTCGTTTCCATTGGTTGTTCCGTCCAAGCCAGTTGGCTCCCGATGAACACGACGACGCATTCCGTTCTGACTCAACCGATTGGCTCCCCATGAACACGACGATGGCGCAATTTCTCCGTTCCGACCCACCCATGTACACGAGCCCTGGCCATACGTATGCGCGAGTAGACGTTCGAGACCCCGCCCGTATGTACGTACGTGGCTGTATTTTTTGGCGTGTGGCTGTATGTACGTGTACACGGGTTAGATGGGACAGCCTGAACTGCTATGTGCGGGGTGTCAGTGTCAAAACCGGCGGATCTCGGGTAGGGGTCCCGAACTATGTGTCTAAGGCTAATGGTAACAGGAGGCAGGGGACACGATGTTTTACCCAGGTTCGGGCCCTCTCGATGGAGGTAATACCCTACTTCCTGCTTGATTGATCTTGATGATATGAGTATTACAAGAGTTGATCTACCACGAGATCGTAGAGGCTAAACCCTTCAAGCTAGCCTATGATTATGATTGTTGTTGTGCTACGGACTAAACCCTCCGGTTTATATAGACATTGGAGGGGTCTAGGGTTACATAGAGTCGGTTACACAAAAGGAAATCTACACATCCGAATATCCAAGCTTGCCTTCCACGCAAAGGAGTGTCCCATCCGGACACGGGACAAAGTCTTCAATCTTGTATCTTCATAGTCCAACAGTCCGGCCAAAGCATATAGTCCGGCTGTCCGAGGACCCCTTAATCCAGGAATCCCTCAATAGCCCCTAAACCAGGCTTCAATGACGATGAGTCCGGCGCGCAGATTGTCTTCGGCATTGCAAGGCGGGTTCTTCTCCAAATCCTCCAGAACATTGTTGTAATGAGAAGTGTCCGGCTCCTCATAAATGTGGCGCTCCTCGGCTTCTGTGTGTTTAATAATGGTTGTTTCCACGTGTTGAGCGAATGTGAGAAGTTGGGGAATTTTTACATTTGCCACCCCAACCATGCGGGTAAATCATCTATAAAAGAGATGGGGATTCTCAGATCCAAATCACACCATCTCCTCCTAGCGAGTGTTCATCAGAGCGTGCCCGGATAAATCCATACCACCATGGCCGGTCGTCGCGGTTCCTCCTCTCGCTCCCGTAGCCATAAGCTAGGTGATTGGGAGAAATGTTCTGTTCCCCACAGCCGACTAGTAGAGTTGCAGACCAAAGGGTTTCTCCCACCTACATACATGGTCCCCGTCCGAGCTGGACTAGCCACTTATAATGGCGGGGAGCAAGCGGAGAGCTTTCCAAACCCATCTAAGGGAGAGCGGGTGTGCTTCGTCCCCTACTTGCTAAGGGGGCTCGGATTTCCAATCCATCCTTTCCTCCGTGGGCTCATGGAGTTTTACGGCCTCCAGCTGCACAGCTTTACCCCAGCCTCCATACTGCATATCGCAGGCTACGTCGCCTTCTGCGAGCTTTTCCTGGGCTGCGAAGCTCATTTCGAGCTGTGGAAGAGGCTATTCTGCCTAGTACCCCGTACCCAGAAGGGGTCGGTATTTCAAGTTGGCGGAGCCAAAATATGGCGCATCGCCGGGACCGGATATCTATCCGGCACCCCGAAGAAAACATCCGAGGACTGGCCCTCGGAATGGTTCTACGTGAAGGACGTCCCTCTTCCGGACCCTGTTCGGAAGGGCCATCCCGAGTTTGTAGATGCCACATTGAAGAAACACCACAGCTGGCGCCCAGGAGCCCCCAGGAGGAAGATAGCAGAGAGATCCTTTTCCTGATGGACAGGATAAATACACTGGCGAAATCAGGACTGACAATTATTGAAGTCATGTCCATATGCATAATGCAGGGAGTGCAACCACTTCAATATCGGGGAAAACCCATGTGGCACTTTAATGGAGAAGACGATGCCATCCGCTGTGGCCGTAAAGGACCGGACTCTCCCGCCGCTCTGGCCAAGATACTGTCTGATTTGTTCAAAGGAGAAGAGGAGGAGTTCATCCATATCAAGCCACGGGATGGATTCTCCATGTACAACCCCCCAAGCTGGGTGAGTCGCTATCTTTTGTTCCAATCTTTCCCACATTTTCAGCACAGATGTTTTAATTCGCCAATTCATAGCAGGAGCTGCGAAGGGCTATGGAGGATGTTCACAGCCCATCTCCACGGCCAGAAGACCCTAACCGGGCTCTCGACCCCGGACTCGAAGAGGATCCGGACACATTTGTGGAGCTTGTTGATAGGACATTTTACCAGTTGAGCCGCGATGGTGCGATGGTGGCCATTATAGCCGATTATCCTGGCCTGCTTCCTGTATCCCAGGTGAGCAAAGCTACAGTCCTGACTTTCGAAAAGGATTCCCTCTTTACACCTCACCCACCGTACATGTGTTACGTCTTACAGGGAAGGCCGTCAGGGCACCAAGCTGAACCCACGGTGATTCGCCAACAAGGGGCACCAAAGCTGGGTAGGCTTAAAAGAAAGGCGGCCAGGACCGAGACGCCGTTGCAAAGGTATGTTTTGAAAACCTGCCACGCAGTCATCATTGTTAAAATATAATGGTGTCTTCTGCCTTCTGACAGAAAGAGTGCTCGCCGGACTACATCCGGAGAGCCTGCCGGTCACGCTTCCACTAGCCGGACTCCGGGTCTGGACTTAAGGGTGGAGGTCAACGTGGACGATCCTCCTATAGAGGATGCAGATAGATTTTCAGCTACGAACTCCGAAGTGGAGAGTGCCATAAACCATAGGCGCCGACGGGCTGCACTACACGACCCTAATTTCTCTGAAGAGGCGTTCGACGCCTTCAACTCAGGGGACGCATACATCCGGGCTGCTCAAGGTGGCCTAGCCAGGGCCACGGACCAGTACGTGAAGGATATACGGGTAAGTAAATTTGATAAGTGTATATATCAGTAGCCCCTGAGACTTGAAACAGTTGGCACAACTGATTTAAGGATCCTTTGTGTGCATAGGTTCTTACAGAGAAGACTACCCAGCTATCCAAAGAGCTGGAGGAATGCAAGGCCCAACTACGGGCCGCAACTGCCATGATGGAGGAGTCTGCGAAGGCCCCATCTGGTAATGTTGTCGTTTAAATGAGAGTAATGTCATGGTATATACCAGTTTAAGTATTCAGCAAGAATGTGATTCTAACAAGAGAACTTGCAGACAATCCCGAAGGCAATCCGGAGATTGCACCGGAGGATGACCAATATGTTCGGCGACAGCTGAAGGCCGGCCAGCGTGTGCTTACCAAGATTATAAAGGAGAAAAATATTCTCTAGGACGCGAACGTCCGGCTGGACGTCGAATTGAAGGATGTTCGGGCCCAGCTTGCTGACTCCGTGAAGGAGAATAAGAAGCTTCGACGCGGTATATTCACTAAGTGTTCTGACGAACCACTATGAAGTTCGGCGTAGAAGCATGCTAACAGAATTATGTCTGTAGGCATGATGACAGATCGTCCTGAAGTGGAGATGCCTGGTGTAAGGGCATATTTATCCCCAATATGTTTTGGTGATTGATGACAATGCTTGTGCGGACTAATCGTGTGCGTTTAGTTCTTTCAGAGATTCATCCATTGGCACGAGACGATTTCCTCCCCTCGGTGTTGTAATTCAAGACGGTGTAGCTCCTTCGTTTCGTTGTTGGTGGACTAGTTTCGTAGGAGTCACCGTACTATCAAGAGGGGATCCGTTTTGGTAAGACTTGGGTGGAATCACACGTACACATCCTTAACACCCGTCGTCTTTCCTTCCGCATCTCTGGAGCTGCCGTTTTCCCCTTGCTATGCTTTGCTCTGCCCTAGCGGTAGTACCGCGACCACAGCGATAGTACCGCCGAAACTCCCCAGCGGTAGTACCACTTTGGTTTTTCGGCAGTAGTACCGCTGTGCGTCTAGGCTACTTCCGCCTCGATTCTCGAACGAACTTTTTGTGTCGGGTTTTGCGGCACTAAGGGAGGTAGTAGGAGCGGTAGTACCGCTCTAAGCGGTAGTACCGCCCTTCCCTAGCGGTAGTACCGCCCTGGGCTCAGGGCCCCGGGCCGCACGGCAGTACCGCTGGGTCGAGCGGTAGTACCGCCCAGAGCGGTAGTACCGCTCTTCCCTAGCGGTAGTACCGCCCTGGGGTCAGGGCCCCGGGCAGCGCGGCAGTACCGCTGGGTCGAGCGGTAGTACCGCCCGGAGCGGTAGTACCGCCCTTCCCCAGCGGTAGTACCGCTCTGTGCGGGGCTAGTGAGTGGGATAACGGTTGGATTGTTCCTCCCACTATAAAAGGGGGTCTTCTTCCCCAAAGTTTACCTACCTCTTTCCCCCAAAGCTCCATTGTTGCTCCAAGCTCCATTTTCGCCCGATCTCTCTCCCTAGCCAATCAAACTTGTTGATTTGCTCGGGATTGGTTGAGAAGGCCCAGATCTACACTTCCACCAAGAGAAGTTTGATTCCCCCCACTTATCCCTAGCGGATCTTGTTACTCTTGGGTGTTGAGCACCCTAGACGGTTGAGGTCACCTCGAAGCCATACTCCATTGTGGTGAAGCTTCGTGGTGTTGTTGGGAGCCTCCAAGTGTTGTGGAGATAGCCCCAATCTTGTTTGTAAAGGTCCGGTTGCCGCCTTCAAGGGCTCCAATAGTGGAATCACGGCATCTCGCATTGTGTGAGGGCGTGAGGAGATTACGGTGTCCCTAGTGGCTTCTTGGGGAGCATTGCGCCTCCACACCGCTCTAACGGAGACGTACTTCCCTTTAAAAGGAAGGAACTTCGGTAACACATCCTCGTCTCCACCGGCTCCACTCTTGGTTATCTTGTCCCTTTACTTTTGCAAGCTTACTTGAGTTATATCCATTGCTTGCTTGTGTGCTTATTGTCTTTGCATCATATGGGTTGTCAACATAGTTGCACATCTAGACAACCTATTTCATTGCAAGTTTTAATTTGTTAAAGAAAAGTCTAAAAATTGTTAGTTGCCTATTCACCCCCTCCTCTAGTCAACCATATCGATCCTTTCACCTGGGTCTGCGGGCGATCTTCTGTTGGAGCTCTCACAACTGCACGAACAAGTTCGGCAGGTGATGCAGGATATTGCCCAAGCCTTGTGGCCATCCACCTCCCTTCCAGTAGGCATGGGTGAGTTGCTCGAGTTGCTCAAGGGAGCGCGGCAGTGCTTCCGATTATGGAAGATATCGGCCTACCGACAAGGCGCAAGGGAGGCCTAGGCGATGATCAAGATGCGGTACACCAAGGCTGACCTGAAGCATATGGCCGAGGTCGGACCTGTGGGGTCGGATGAGAAGGAGATCCCTGTACATCTGGTGTATGACCAAGTAGCATTAGCAGCTAAGTATTCCCAACAGGAATGTAGGCTAGACACCCTGTTGGATGGTATAGAAGAAGAATTCAGTCAGTCTAAGTGACATTGTACTTCGAAGGACATATTTTGTCCCTAGCCGGATTGTAAATCATTTGTCTTGGCCGACCTTCTCGCTTCAACCTCTGGACCCGACAGTCCGGAGTGTATCCGAATACCCGCTCGGTTATGTGAAAACTGGAGCACGCGTGGAAACCAGGCGTAGGGGTCATAAGCGCTTGAATAGACAAGTACCCAACTAGTTATGTTATATTACTTGGGTAGTAAGAAACATCTTCCAGGGAGAATAGTTTCGTTAAGGGTTCCTTTCCCTGGGTGTGCATGCATTGATACGCATGTCCGAACTGTGAAAATTTACGTAGGATATAAGCATCTGGGGGCATGTTTTGTAATAGATAAAATATATCTTTTGTTCACCGACCGAATATTCTCTTAAGAACGCTAGCTTTCGGCTTCACCCAGTCTGAGGTACACATCCGGCTGACCCGGCAGTAACAATCGCAGAGGTGCTCCCCTTATGCCCTAGCCGAATTAACAGGAACGTAGGGCATAAACACAAGAGCCAGGCAACCCAGCTTGGCCAAAACTTAAGTCACATTGATGCATATAGTGGTGAAAAAAGGCACATATGGAGAAGTGACGCGTATGTGATGGGCATGAAGCCCAGAAGACAAATAAGCTTCTGTAGAAGAAGCCCCCAGGTATGATGAGCGCGCATAGCGCGGTCAGAGTGTGCGGTTGAAGCGTACTCAAGTATAAAAGGCTATAAATATAAAAGGAGAGAGGGGATATGATTGAAAAGGGAAGGTGGGGATAAGGAGACAAACACGGAGTTCGGCACTAGGCGTAGAATCTTCGGAGTCTGGCCGCGTTCCATGGGTTCGGCTCGAGTCGATTGTCTGATGCATCACGCAGACGGTATGCACCTCCAGTGAGAACTTTGTCGATGATGCAGGGGCCCTCCCACTTGGGCTTAAGCTTGTCCTTTTTCTTCTCTGGTAGGCGTAGAACGAGTTTGCCAGTGTTATAGGTTTTTTCCCGCACTTCTCTGCTTTGATACCTTTGAGCTTGCTGTTGATGGAATGCGGAACGGGCCTTCGCGATGTCGTGCTCCTCCTCCAGGGCATCTAAGCTGTCCTGCCGATCCAGTTCGGCTTCTCTCTCTTCGTACATGTGCACTCTGGGTGAATCATGGATGATATCGCAGGGTAGCACTGCCTCTGCGCCGTACACCATAAAAATGGTGTGTATCCGGTTGTGCGATTCGGCGTGGTCCGCAGCCCCCATAATACGGAGTCAAGCTCCTCGACCCAGTGCGTATCTGATTCCTTCAAGGATCGCACTAGTCTGGGTTTGATGCCGCTCATAATAAGACTGTTTGCTCGTTTGACTTGACCGTTTGTTTGGGGGTGATAGACGGAAGCGTAATCAAGTTTTATGCCCATTTTGCCACACCATGTTTTCACCTCATCGGCTGTAAAGTTAGAGTCGTTATCGGTGATGATGCTGTGGGGGACACCATAGCGATGTACGACCCCGGATATAAAATCTATCACTGGTCCGGATTCGGCCATTTTAACTGGTTTGGCTTCTATCCATTTGGTGAATTTATCGACCATGACCAACATGTATTTCTTCTTATGGCTTCCTCCTTTAAGGGGTCTGACCATATCGAGTCCCCAGACCGCAAAGGGCCAAGTGATGGGTGAGGGAGTCCTAGATAAGGGGGTATCCAGACAGCCGGACTGTATACATCGTCCGGACTATTGAAGCGTGAAGATACAAGACTCAAGACTTCGGCCCGTGTCCGGATGGGACTCTCCTTGGTGTGGAAGGCAAGCTTGGCGATCCGGCTATTGTGTTTCCTTCCTTGTAACCGACTCCATGTAAACCCTAGCCCTCTCCGATGTCTATATAAACCGCAGAGGTTGGTCCTTAGAAGGCCGATCACAATTACAATCATACCATCATAGGCTAGCTCTTAGGGTTTAGCCTCTACGATCTTGTGGTAGATCTACTCTTGTACTGTCCATATCTTCAATATTAATCAAGCAGGAAGTAGGGTTTTACCTCCATCGAGAGGGCCCGAACCTGGGTAAACATCTGTGTCCCTTGCTTCCTGTTACCATCAGCCTAGACGCACAGATCGGGACCCCCTACCCGAGATCCGCCGGTTTTGACACCGACAATGGGGATTGTTTGGAGGGCGGTGGGTGGCTTTGATTTGCAAAAAGCTGGCAACCGACGCAGTGTTGGACAAGGTCTTGTGCGTCTGCCCGGGCTGTTGGCCAGTAGAAACCTATACAAAAGGCCTTGCTTATGAGCGCCCGAGCTGCGGCATGGTGGCCGCCGAGTCCGGCATGAATTTCAGCCAAGAGCTGCCGCCCTTCCTCTTTGGAGATGCACCTTTGGAGTACTCCGGTTGCGCTTTTCTTATAAAGCTCTCCCTCATGGACTTTGTAGGCTTTAGAGCGCCGCACAATGCAGTGTGCCTCATTTTGGTCCTCCAGGAGTTCCTGCCTATTTAAGTAAGCTAGGAAGGGTTCCGTCCACAGGGCGATGACCGCCATGATCACGTGGGCCGAAGGTGTGATTTCGGTGGCGGAGCCTCTGATTACGTCAGATTGTTCAGGATCTAGGGTTGTATGCAATTCCGGATTAGTATTGCCGGACTCCCCTTCCCATACCACGGATGGCTTGAACAGCCTTTCCAAAAAAATATTTGGTGGGACGGGGTCACGTTTAGCGCCGATGCAGGCAGGATATCCGCCGCTTGATTGTTTTTTCGAACCACATGGTGGAATTCGAGCCCCTCGAATCGAGCTGACATTTTGCGAACGGCATTACGGTAAGCCGCCATTTTCGGGTCCTTGGCATCAAAGTATCCATTTATTTGAGATATTGCGAGATTTGAATCCCCGCGTACTTCGAGATGTTGAATGCCCATGGAGACTGCCATCCGAAGACCGTGCAACAGAGCCTCATACTCTGCTGGATTGTTGGAGTCCGTGTAAAGTATTTGGAGTACGTACTGGACTGTAACTCCGGTAGGGGACGTCAGGACGACGCCAGCCCCTAGACCAGCTAGCATCTTGGAGCCGTCAAAGTGCATGATCCAACTAGAGTACGCGCTGTACTCTTTAGGGAGTTCGGCTTCTGTCCATTCGGCGACGAAGTCAGCCAGTACTTGCGACTTAATGGCTCGCCGAGGCTTGTATGTTATGTCGAACGGGAGGAGCTCGATAGCCCATTTTGCAATCTAGTCCGTGGCATCGCGGTTATTTATTATGTCATTGAGTGGTACTTCGGAGGCCACCGTGATTGAACACTCTTGAAAGTAGTGTCGTAGTTTTCGGGATGCCATGAAGACCGTGTATGCTATCTTTTAATAATGTGGGTATCGTGACTTGCATGGAGTGAGGACAGTGGATACGCAGTATACCGGCTTTTGTAACGGGAATTATGTCCATCTATCTCTCGTTCAACGACGAGCACTGCGCTTACAACCTGGTGTGTTGCCTCTATATATAGCAACATGGGTTCGCTGATATTTGGCGCTGCCTGAATTGGATTGGTGGCCAAGAGGGCTTTTATTTCCTCCAGCCCCGCCGTAGCCGCATCCGTCCATTCGAAGTGTTCGGTGCATCGAAGAAGGCGATAAAGAGGTAACGCCTTTTCTCCTAATCGGGAGATAAAGCGGCTTAGGGCGGCCACGCATCCAGTTACTTCTAGATTTGCTTGAGGTCTATTGGGGTAGCCAACTGTGACAAAGCTTGGATTTTAGCCGGATTTGCTTCGATTCCTCTATTGGATACTATAAAGCCCAAGAGTTTTCCGGCTGGTACGCCGAAAACACATTTTTCCAGGTAGAGCTTAATGTCATATGTTTGGAGATTGTCAAACGTAAGCCTCAAGTCATCTATTAATGATTCGACGTGTCTGGTTTTAATGACCACATCGTCTACATAAGCCTCCACTGTTTTGCCAATTTGTGTTTCCAAGCATGTCTGAATCATGCATTGATAGGTTGCACCGGCATTTTTGAGCCTGAAAGGCATGGTGTTAAAACAGAATGGGCCGTATGGAGTGATAAATGCCGTTGCGGCTTGATCGGACTCCACCATCTTGATTTGATGGTATCCGGAGTATGCGTCGAGGAAACACAATGAATCGTGTCCCATGGTAGCGTCGATAATATTGATGTGGGGGAGGGGAAAGGGATCCTTAGGGCACGCCTTATTAAGGTCTTTGAAATCGACACACAGGCGCTAGGATTTGTCCTTCTTTGGTACCATCACCAGGTTTGCTAGCCAGTCCGGGTGTTTTATTTCTCTAATGAAACCGGCCTCAAGTAGCTTGGCTAGCTCCTCTCCCATGGCTTGTTGCTTGGGCTCTGAAAAGCGCCGAAGAGTCTGTTTGACCGGCTTGTATCCCTTCAGTAAGTTTAGGCTTTGTTCGGTCAGCCTGCATGGGATACCTGGCATGTCTGAAGGATGGCAGGCGAAAATGTCCCAATTCTCGCGCAGGAACTCTCTAGTGCGGCGTCTATTGTGGGGTTCAGCTATGCCCCAATTGATGCTGTTTTCGCAGGATCCGTTGGGTGGACCGGGAATTTGACTATTCCGTCTGCTGGTTTGAAAGAGGTGGACTTGGGTCGCTTGTCGGGTATCACATCGTCCCTGTCCATTGCGGAGCGCAGCGCAGTTAACTCTTCGACCGCGAGGGCTTCGGATAATGCCTCAAGGGCTAGCGCGACAATTTTATTTTCGGCACGGAGTGTGATGTCCGGATCACTGGCCAGAGTGATGATCCCATTGGGCCCCGGCATCTTGAGCTTCATGTACCCGTAATGGGGTATAGCTTGGAAGCTTGCGAATGCATCTCACCCCAAGAGGGCGTGATATCCACTGCTAAACAGGGCCACTTGGAATGTGATTTCTTCGGACCAATAATTCTCTTTTGTGCCGAATACCACATCCAATGTGATTTTCCCTGCTCATCGTGCCTCCCGACTAGGGATGATTCCCCTGAAGGTCGTGCTGCTTTGCTCGATGCGGCTCTTATCTATTTCCATCTTGTTAAGAGTTTCCTCATAGATGAGGTTTAATCCGCTGCCACCGTCCATCAACACTTTAGTAAGCCGGAATCCGTCCACTATTGGACTAAGGACCAAAGCGCTGGTGCTCAGACTATTCGGAATTGAGGTTCGTCACTGGCGTTGAAGGTTATGACCGTGTCGTTCCACGGGTTTATTGCCGCGATGTGGCAGATTTCGGCGAGGCTGCGGAGTGCTTGCTTGCGCCTATTGTTTGAGGCGAAAGTCTCGAAGACGGTAAGTACTGTATTGTTACTTTCTGCGGGATGGTGCACTGCGGTGTTGTTGATGAGAAGGTCCTCGCTGCTCTTGGCCACCTGCCAGAGTATCCAACATGCTCTAAGGCTATGTGTTGGTATGGTGTCCAGTGTGCTGTGAATTTTGCACGGCCTATTGAGCCATTTCTCCAGTACGGTTCCACGTCTTGCAGAGGGCTGTGGCTTCTTTGTAATTCTATTGGGTGACTTGCTAAAGCGCACCCTTTTAGTTTGAACGAGGCGTTTAGTTAGGCCCGGGGGATCCCAGAATTTTGTTTGGGTCTTCCAGGCGCTTTCCATCACGCAGTACTTCTGTACTATGGCCGCCAGGTCGGCAAAGTGTGCTATGTCACGGCGACTTATGGCATTGAGAATTCCCCTGTCCGTGAAATTTTTGCAAAAGAGTGAGATTGCGTCTTCCTCGTGACAGTCCTTAACCTTGCTCATTACAAGGAGGAATCTGGCCCAGAAGTGGTGTACTATCTCTTGGGGCTCTTGTCTGATACGGGAAAGATTGCTTGCATCTGGGTGGGTGGGTGAAATTAAGTCCACGTCCTGACCCAATCTGGAACCCAGGGGCGAAGGAGCTCCTGAGCTTGGCAGCTCGGGTTCCAAGATATTGCCCAATATTTGTGGCCCGCTATCCGATTCTAAGTTCGGAGCCTGGGCCATGTTCTCCTGTAAACGGGTATCCGACTCAGAGAGCTCAGGAATCCGGACATAGTTCGTCCTCAAAATAGAGGAAGAATTGCCATTTTGTTCCTCCACCATCACTATCTGAAGGGTGACCGACGGAGAGTTAATCTCCCTTAGGTCGGGTTTAAGCCCGATCTGATCATAATCCGTTGAGACCACCAGGGCGGTGATGCGACCCAAGAGCTCATTCAAGGAGGAGAGCTCCATTGGATCCATCTTCTCGGTGAATTCCGGGCTGACACGGAGGTTGTTTTTGATGACCCGCGATGTCATCGTCGGTGCGGCGGATGAACAGGCGGCCATGATGAAATTGCCAAGCCGGAGAGTTTGGCCTATAGCCAAGGATCCTTCAGAGGTAATGTTATCCTTGATAATGAGGCGAGCCATCAAGCCTTATCGGGACGGCGCATTGGAACTCTCAATGAAAGCACCAATGTCGGTGTCAAAACCGGCGGATCTTGGGTAGGGGGTCCCGAACTGTGCCTCTAAGGCTAATGGTAACAGGAGGCAGGGGACACGATGTTTTACCCAGGTTCGGGCCCTCTCGATGGAGGTAATACCCTACTTCCTGCTTGATTGATCTTGATGATATGAGTATTACAAGAGTTGATCTACCACGAGATCGTAGAGGCTAAACCCTAGAAGCTAGCCTATGATTATGATTGTTGTTGTCCTACGGACTAAACCCTCCGGTTTATATAGACACCGGAGGGGGCTAGGGTTACACAGAGTCGGTTACAGAGAAGAAAATCTACACATCCGAATATCCAAGCTTTCCTTCCACGCAAAGTAGAGTCCCATCCGGACACGGAACGAAGTCTTCAATCTTGTATCTTCATAGTCCAACAGTCCGGCCAAAGCATATAGTCCGGCTATCCGAGGACCCCTTAATCCAGGACTCCCTCAGGGGGCTCTACTATGACATGTGCCGCTACTTACTCGGCCACGGTTCATCGTTGCAAAGTGACCGATCGACCAGTATGTACGTACATGTTCGCGACCAGAATGACAACGCTACGTATGCTTTGACCAGGTGGGCCCCGACTGTCAGACACTTCCTTGCGTGCGAAGATGTAGCCGGTGGGTCCCAGTAGTCAGGGGGCGAATTGTTTTTTTCGTAATATGGACGCACTTCCTTGCATGCGAAGATGTAGCTGGTGGGTCCCATCAGTCAGGGGGGAAACGTTTTTTCGCAAAATACGGTGGCCCGTCTGGTGGGTCCCTGCTGTCAGGTGTAGGAATCATTTTTTTGCACGTAATAAGGAGGCACTTCCTTGCAGCGGCCGTGGACCCAGCTATCAGCCTCTCCACGTATAGTACTCTTCCGATGGAAGTCGTTCCTTGACCACATTGACCACGTCACGCCGAGAGCACCAGGGCGATGGACGACGGCGAGGCCTAGGAAGGGGACAACGCAGAGCCAGGGAAGACGCGGCAGTGGAAGCCCGCGCGGAGAGGAGTACGAGGGTTCACTGGTTCGGCTGCGGTGTGAGGCTGCCGTCGCCGCAGAATAACATGGGGTGTGGGTGAGTAGAGGGATGCCCTAGCCAGCAGTGGGAGTAGTAGGGGGCGGTGAGGCCTGCGCGGCAGCACAGCCAGCCATGAAAGGCGGGAGCAGGCGATCCCGCCGGCGCTGGATTTGGCGGCTGGAGCAAGAAGATCAGAGATTGAAGAAACACGACGGCCGTTGGATTGACATCCAACGATTACGTCTGCTAGAATCGTTTGTTGACGTATATAATAAGTAAAAAAATCTTGCATACGCGTCAACTTAATAGGCCCACAAGTCAAACCATTCCCTATTTTTTTAATAATTTATATATAGCTCATTGCAACTTCTTATGCAATTTACTGCAGTCGGTTCTTTTGTTGGCCAGGGCCAGGGTTAAAAATTTAAATGAAATTTTGCATATTTCTGTGGGTTCCAAACTATTTTTAATACCGAAATGTCGAGCCAGATTTAAAGTACTTTGAAGATATATTTAAATTAGGTTAAAGCCCAGTGAAATAGGAATCTGAAAATATGAAAAATTTCAGAAATTATAAACTAATTGCCAATTTGTCATCTGTTTTTATATTTACAACCCATTTCATATTACTTTCAAGATTTGCAGGCGTCTTGAAAGAGTTGCAGCCCATCAGGGCGTAGAAAAATAAGTAGGCCTTGATTGGGTATTCTTCAGAAAAAATAAAATGGGCTCATTTTCACAAAGAAAGATAGATGGGCTGGTCATATGGTGAACATAAAATATAAGCCTGGGCTAGACGGGCCACAACCCAGTTCAAACCCTGCTCCGTCTCAACAATAACAAAAAATATACTGCTCGAGCAGCTACGTCCCAGGTGTTAGCCGATCTTGTGCTGTTTTCTTGTCTATTGACTATATACGCTAACAATTTTGTGGGTCCCAGATGTCAGGAAACCACTAGAAGGAAGCATTTTCTTTTTCCATACTGAAAGCACAAGTGCTCCCTGGGTGGTTTTAGTAATTAATGTCAATATATCTCTTGTTGGACTAATACTTTTATCTAGTGTATTTCAGATAGTCCAACAATGGAGTGGTATGGACAAGAAGATGTGGAACCCCTTCAAGATGCTAAGGACAAAGGATTGGCTCAAGCTCAAAGCTCAGGACTCTACATTTTTTATTTCAATGATCCAAGATCACATTGAGTCCGTAGGAAAGCCAATTGTCGGAGTAATTGACCACGGGTACCCCGAAAACAGCAATACAATTATTCAAGACATCGGAGCTAGCAAAGCCCCTTAGTCCGACTGCCCGGCCGCACCTGCCGGCTCCCCGTCCGACTGCTCTGCCCGGCCGGCTGCCGGCTGCCGACTGCTCCAACCAGCCGGCTGCCGACTGCGCCAACCAGCCGGCTGCCGACTGCAGCCCGACCTGACACCGACAAGACCCCGATGAGACGGCCATACCACGGACGAGACGGCTGTACCTCGATGCCATCATGTATAGTGTCACTTGTCCCCTGACACTATTTATGAAGTGACCCAGGGGACAAGCATGACACCCACCATGCCTTGCCCATACCACTAGCTAGCTTACATACTAAGCTAGCCACACTATATATAGCATCCATACATACATCCACTCCCCCACGGGCTAGCATGCTCACGCACACACTCATGGCCATAAGCCATTCGGCCACTAGAGCATCCTTGCCTACCCGGCCACCCACATATACAAAGTCAGACGCCTATGGCACTGACCAATGATACAGCTCTAGGAGCACTCTGTACTGAGATATGCCACATACATACAGACATGCAGGAGTAGGGATATTATCTCTCCGGAGAGCCCTGAACCTGGGTAAACTACCGCGTGCTATTCGCATACCCGCTCCCAGGCCTATCAGCAGCAGTCTTGCCCTCACATGAAGCCACCTTGTGGCATATGTCGTCTTGCACCTCCCGTGAGAATACCACGACATTTGGCGCCCACCGTGGTGTGATACTACTACTATGCTACCACGCTACTGCTGGTTTCGCTGTCCGGGCGGGGCCCTTTTTTCTTCATCGCCTCTGCCGCGACGTCGCGCCGTCTCTCCGGTAGCGCTCGGGGGCTCGACATCGACCCGCCCCCGGAGCGGCTGCGAGAGGTGGCGCGTCCTCGCCGTTGGTTGCGCCTTCTTCACCGCCAATGTTGTGACGCCGACCGTCCGTCCGCGGGCGCCGCGCGCCTCGGTCGGCTGTGTCCATCCACGCGCCGCTCGCGTCGGCTCCTCTCCGCGCTACGCCTTGCTCTAGCCGGAACGCACATTGGCTCCTCCACATGCCATCTTTACGAGCTAGCTAGATGCTAGTCAACAATGGTCAGACCATCCATATACTACTTATACATTAATGAGAGAGTACCCAGATAATCCCATACCATGGTTACGCACTAGCCAGATGCAATCCAGAAATTCCCCGCGCACTACTCATACGCTCGCCCATACGCTTTCTGTTCAAAAATCAGGCATTGGCCGGGCAATGGTCAGAAACAGCCCGGACAGTGGCTCGACCTTGACCCCGCGCTGCTCCGCCGCGGCCGCAGCTTCACGTCACACTTGCTCCCGCGCGCCCCTGCGGCCCACCGTGCCCGCTGCAGCCTCGCCTGCGTGCTCGCGACCCCCTCCTCTCCAGCACGGGTCTGTCAGCCGCGTTCCTACCAGCTCCTCTGCGCCCACGTGCGCCCCGTCTCCTCAGCTGCGGCACCATGCCGCCGGCCCGCCGCTGCCGGCCACAGCCGTGTTCGTGCGCGCCGGCTGCTTTGCGCCGCCTCCCCGCCCGCTGCCCTTGACCGTGTGCGTCCGCATCACCTCTGGCCGGCTGCCGGCTGGCTGCTCCTCCGGTCTGCCCCGCCAGCCGACTGGGTTGCCGCTGCCGCCTCCCGCGCCCGCCGGCTCCGTCCGGCCTCATGCTCCGAGCCGGCTCCGGCTGCGCCTGCTTCGCCCCGTCCTCGGCCGCCTCCGCGACCCGGCCTCCGCCTTCCGCCGCAACCCGGCAGGCCGGTTCCTCCCCGTGCCGGCTTCCCCGCGCGCCGCCTCGAGCGGGAGGCTTGTCCGCCTCGCCGCAGTGGCCGACCACCGCCGCCTCGGCCGACTGTGGCTCCTGCGCCAGCCGGCCTCGCCTGCTCGCCCGCCTTCGTCCGCGGCGCGGCTCCCCTGCTCCGCACGCGCGTGCCTGCCTGCTCCTGCGCCGGCTGTGGTGGGCCCGGCCGGCTCCGGCCTCCTCCTACGCCTGGTCACACTCGCGTCCGCCTACCGCGCCTGTAGGCCCCGTTCGGCCTGCGCCCGCATCCTCCGTCGCCGACTACCAGAACAAAGATAAGAGAAGAAAGAAAAGAAAGAAAGAGCCGGTTGGGTCAACACAGTGCGCCAGCTGTGCAAAAGAAAAAATAAAATGAAGAGTTGTGTCCGACTGCTCAAAGCCAGCTGGGAGAAAAAGAAAAGGGCCGTCTGCCCACTGTGGCCGAGTGCCTGATCCGGCTGAGAAAAGAGGCCGGCTGCAAGAAAGAAGAGGCCGGCTGGAGTGTGTCCGACTGCACACAGCCGACTAGCGAAAAAAAGAGAGAGAGAGGCCGGCTGGGAGAAAAAGAAAAAGGGCCGACTGCCCGCTGTAGCCGGCTGCTCGTGCAAAGGAAAAGAGGTATGACTGACCAAGTCAACAGCCGGCTGACAAGAAAAAAGAGAGAGAAAAATATGTGTCCGGCTGCCCGCAGCTGGACAAAGAGAAGGAGAAAGAAGACAAAGTAGTTGCCGGGAGATCCGGCCCGACTGCTCAGCAGTCGGCCCGAATCTCGGGGGCTACACCCAGCGGGTGCGCTGACGCGTCCCCGCGAGAAAGAAGAGAAAATAATTGCCGGGAGATCCGGCCCGACTGCTCAGCAGTCGGCCCGAATCTCAGGGGCTACACCCAGCGGGTGCGCTGACGCGCCCCCGCGAGAGAGAAGACAAAGTAGTCGCCGGGAGATCCGACCCGACTGCTCAGCAGTCGGCCCGAATCTCGGGGGCTACACCCAGTGGGTGCACTGGCGCGCCCCCACGAAAGATTGCAAGAAACAAAACAAGAGACAGGAGAAGAGTTTTGTCCGGTTGCCAGCAGCCGACAGAAGAGAAAAAAGAAGAAAAAGGGCGTTGCAAAACGCCTCGCCGCCTGGCCGATCGAGCCTGACTGGCCGGGACCCTCCTCGAGCACCCGGGGGATCGAAGGCTACACCCAGCGGGTGCGCCGGTGCACTCTGCGAGCACCGAGCCGCGCTGGCTGTCTTCGGCAAAATCCGCCTCGGCTACATGAAAATCAATGTGAGCTCCTCACCATCATATTTTTGCATCACGCAAGCACGGATAACCCTGAGCGATGCTCGGGGGCTATCTCCGCATTTTATTACAGTTGCACCACTGTTCACCCTGGCGCCAGCCAGAGTTGGCCCGAGGCTGGCCGCTTGGCCTGAGACGTTAGTTCCTGCAGACGGCTTAGTAGCGTGCGCGGTACCAAAGGCCCACTCTCAGTCACAGAGCGCAGAGCGGCTGTCCGACTGGCAAGAGTGAACGCTGGAGGCCACCCACGCGAAAAACGTCCAGAAATAAAAACGCTTCGGGCGACCCGACCGTTTCCTTTATGAGTATCTACTCGGTTAAATTCGCTCCCAGAGTCTGAGTATTGTACGCTCCACTCCGCGGCCCACTCTCAGCCATAGACCGCAGAGCGGCTGTCCGACTAGCGAGAGCACAAGCCACAGAGCGGAGGGGACATGAAAAAGATAGAAGGGGGCTCAGACGAAACCGAGTCGGCACCCTCCGCATAAAACCTGCAATGCTAAAAGCAAACATTTGATATATCTGCATGGACTAACTTTGTCTTTTTTCATGATCATTTCCATGAACACTGGCCAAAAAACCTCCACGCAACTTTGCCAAGTTGCCCAGAGGCTTGGGGGCTACTGTCGGAGTAATTGACCACGGGTACCCCGAAGACGGCAAGACAATTATTCAAGACATCGGGGCTAGCAAAGCCCCTCAGTCCGACTGCCCGGCCGCACCTGCCGGCTCCCCGTCCGACTGCTCTGCCCGGCCGGCTGCCAGCTGCCGACTGCTCCAACCAGCCGGCTGCCGACTGCGCCAACCAGTCGGCTGCCGACTGCAGCCCGACCCAACACCGACAAGACCCCGATGAGACGGCCATACCACGGACGAGACGACTATACCTCGATGCCATCATTTATAGTGTCACTTGTCCCCTGGCACTATTTATGAAGTGACCCACGGGACAAGCATGACACCCACCATGCCTTGCCCATACCACTAGCTAGCTTACATACTAAGCTAGCCACACTATATATAGCATCCATCCATCCATCCACTCCCCCACGGGCTAGCATGGTCATGCACACACTCATGGCCATAAGCCATTCGGCCACTAGAGCATCCTTGCCTACCCGGCCACCCGCATATACAAAGTCAGATGCCTATGGCACTGACCAATGATACAACTCTAGGAGCACTATGTACTGAGATATGCCACATACATATAGACATGCGGGAGTAGGGGTATTATCTCTCCGGAGAGCCCCGAACCTGGGTAAACTACCGCGTGCTATTCGCATACCCGCTCCCGGGCCTATCAGGAGCAGTCTTGCCCTCACACGAAGCCACCTTGTGGCATATGTTGTCTTGCACCTCCCGTGAGAATACCACGACACCAATACTATTAAAAGGGGATGAGGTGTTGCTTAATGGCTTGCTTGCTCAAAGTCCTTAGTGATATGCTCCAAAACCCTCAGCCACTTTCTCACATCCACTTATGTCCCAAACCAAAAGTCAAACTTGGCCCCACCGATTTGATCCATCCGACGCCACCGAGTTCATTTGACATAGCCACTGCTAGAAACCCTAGTCACTTCGGTCTAACCGATGGGATCTCGGTCTCACCGAGATGGGCTTGCAAACTCCCTATTGTCTATTACAGTATTTTCGGTCTCACCGAGAAGATGTAATCGGTCATACCGAGTTTGCCTGACCAACCCTCTATTTTGCTTATTACCAAATCGGTCCCACCGAGTTGTGTAATCGGTCAAACCGAGATGAGGTTTTACCCTAAACCTTGCACATCGGTTCAACTGAGTTGATCGTATTGGTCCCACCGAAATGCCTAATGGTCACATTATGAACTAAATCGGTCCGACCTTGTTTTCTGATTCGGTCCCACCGAATTTGGTGAATTGTGTGTAATGATTATATTTTGTGTGGAGGCTATATATACCCCTCCACCCTCTCCTCATTCGTGGGGGAAGCCATCAGAACGTGCCTACACTTCCAACATTCATTTTCTGAGAGAGAACCACCTACTCATGTGTTGAGGCCAAGATATTCCAATCCAACCATATGAATATTGATCTCTAGCCTTCCCCAAGTTGCTTTCCACTCAAATCCTCTTTCCACCGAATCCAATCCTATGAGAGAGAGTTGAGTGTTGGGGAGACTATAGAAGCAGAAGAGCAAGGAGTTCATCAACAACACACCATCTATTACCTTTTGGAGAGTGGTGTCTCCTAGATTGGTTAGGTGTCACTTGGGAGCCTCCGACAAGATTGTGGAGTTGAACCAAGGAGTTTGTAAGGGCAAGGAGATCGCCTACTTCGTGAAGATATACCCTAGTGAGGCAAGTCCTTCGTGGGCGATGGCCATGGTGGGATAGACAAGGTTGCTTCTTTGTGGACCCTTCGTGGGTGGAGCACTCCGTGGACTCGCGCAACCGTTACCCTTCGTGGGTTGAAATCTCCATCAATGTGGATGTATGATAGCACCACCTATCGAAACCACACCAAAAACATCCGTGTCTCCAATTGCGTTTGTACACTTCAATCCCATCCCTTTACTTTCATGCAAGTTTCATGCTTTACTTTCCGCTGCCCATATACTCTTTGCATGCTTGCTTGATATGTATTGTGAATGGTTAAACTTATGCTTAAACTCCACCTAAACTTGGAAAACTTAAAAACTGCCAACTTTGTGTGTTGAGTGTCTATTCATCCCCCCTCTAGACACCTCTTCTCAATCCTTTCAATTGGTATCAGAGCCTTGGTATCCATTGCTTTGGTTTAAACACCATTGGAGGAAGATGGATGAGTCTACTTTGGGGAGTCTTAGACATAGAGTGCCTATACTTGATGGAGAGTACTTTCATGAGTGGAAAAAATGAGATGCTGGTGATTTTCAACGAATATCATTTGAACAAGTACATTACTTTCCCTTATGCACCTCATGTTGATCCTATGTATCCTACTCTTAATTGTGCCTACACTATATGGAGATTTCTTGAGGAACGATTTCCAAACTATTCCTTGCAAAATCTAGATGAGATTCTTCATAAGTCTATTTCCTTGAGTAAGATGAATTCCAATGATTCTAAGTTTGGTAATTGTCTATTTGAGCTTACAAATCTTATGCGTGCCAAAGGAGATGTTGGAATTATTAGCAATATTATTTCTGAGGCTATTAGAATTCATAAAGATGATCATTGTCAAAATCATTTATCTAATGAATCACCCTCTCTAGGAATTGATCCACCACATGACGATGTTGAACATGAATACTATGATGAGGATGATGATAGTGACTATGATCTTGATGATGCAATGAGACACTTTGATCTTATGGCAAATCTTCACGGATACATGGCAGGATGAAATGAATGGGTCCTTGATAGTGGATGTACCGATCACATGACCGGAGATAAAGATATGTTTCGTGAGCTTGCTGAAAACGATGGCCCTCAAAAGTATGTCACTTTTGGTGATAACTCAAAGGGTAAGGTGGTTGGCCTAGGTAAGGTGACCATCTCACATGATAGCTCCATACAAAATGTCATGCTCGTTGAATCTCTTGGCCATAATCTGCTTTCTGTTTCTAGACTAGCTGACTTTGGTTTCAATGTCCTATTTACTAAAATAGATTGCCAAGTGTTTCGTAGAGATAATCATAAAATGGTCTTTACCAGTATAAATAAAGGTGATCTATACATTGTTGATTTCACTAAAAAGGCTCAACTTAGAACTTGCTTAATTGCTAAATCTTCTAAAGGCTGGTTGTGGCATAGACGGTTAGGTCATGTGGGCATGCGAAACCTTGACAAGCTTATTAAAGGGGATCATATCCTTGGTGTTAAAGATGTCATATTTGATAAGGATAGACTTTGCAGCGCTTGCCAAGTAGGAAAATAGGTTGGAGGAAGCCACCCCGTGAAGAATATCATGACCACAAGAAGACCGCTCGAGCTACTTCACATGGATCTTTTTGGTCCCAACGCTTACAAAAGTCTCGGTGGAAACTCATTTGGTCTAGTTATAGTTGATGATTTTTCAAGATTTACGTGGATGTTCTTTCTTGATGACAAATCGCAGGTCCAAAAGATCTTCAAAAACTTCGCTATAAAGGCCCAAAATCAATTTGAAGTGAAGATCAAGAAGGTTCGCAGCAACGACAGAACGGAGTTCAAGAACGCCAATGTGGACACCTTTCTTGACGAAGAAGGGATTGCACATGAGTTCTCGGCTACGTACACACCTCAACAAAATGGAGTTGTTGAGAGGAAGAACCGAACGCTCATCAAAATGGCAAGAATGATGCTTGATGAGTACAAGATGCCAAAGCACTTTTGGGCAGAAGCGGTTGAGACAGATTGTCATGCGACAAATCGCTTGTATCTTCATAAGCTACTCGGCAAGACGGCGTACGAGCTACTCACCGGTAACAAATCCCAAGTTGGATACTTTCGAGTATTCGGCTCAAAGTGCAACATTCTTGATAAGCATCATCATTTTAAATTTGCTCCAAAATCTCATGAAGGTTTCCTACTTGGTTATGGCTCAAACTCTCACACATACGGTGTCTACAACAATTTCACCCGAAAGGTTGAAGAGACAGTAGATGTGAAGTTTGATGAACCTAACGGCTCGCAAGTAGAGCAATTGCCAATTGATGTAGGAGATAAAGACCCTTCAGAAGCAATCCAAGTCTTGTCTATTGGCAAGGTTCGTCCAACGGAGGTGAAGGAGAGTACCTCGTCCGTCCAAGTGGAAGCTTCTACCTCACAACAAGGTGAAAAAAGAGTTGATATGGAAGCATCCACAAGTGGGACACACCAAGATGAAGAGAACAAGGAAGCACACCAAGATGAACCGCATCAACCCCTTCTCCACCACGACGAGAGAACGACAACGTCAACAATGAAGAAGGACAAGAAGAAGAACGATATGATGAAGAAGATGTTCCACCCCGATCAAAGCAAAAGCTCTCACGAGTTCGAGCAAGAGTCGCTAGAGACCATCCCGTCGAGCAAATCTACAATGATATCCAAACCGGGAGAATCACTTGCTCTAAATCTCGTTTGGCTAATTTTTGTGAACATTATTCATTCATCTCTAGCATTGAATCCATGAAGGTTGAAGAAGCATTGGAAGATCCGGATTGGATAAATGCCATGCGTGAAGAAGTACACAACTTTGAGAGAAACCAAGTGTGGACATTGGTCGAGAAGCCCGACAACAACCACAACATCATCGGTACCAAATGGGTGTTTCGCAACAAGCAAGATGAAGATGGACAAGTAGTTCGCAACAAAGCTTGTCTCGTCTCCCAAGGCTACACTCAATTCGAAGGTATGGACTATGGTGAGACATATGCCCCCGTTGCTAGACTTGAGTCCATTCGCATCTTACTTGCCTATGCTAATCACCATGATATCACTTTGTACCAAATGGACATTAAACATGCTTTTCTAAATGGTGAAATTGAGGAGGAAGTTTATGTTAAACAACCTCCCGACTTTGTTAATCCTAAGAAACCCAATCATGTTTACAAACTTCACAAAGCTCTTTATGGTCTTAAACAAGCTCCTAGAGCATGGTATAAATGCTTGACCAAGTTCCTCATTGAAAAAGGGTTTGAGATTGGAAAATTGATTCTATTCTTTTCACTAAAAGGGTTAATGGAGAATTATTTGTGTGCCAAATTTATGTTGATGATATTGTATTTGGATCAACTAACCCTCATTTTAGTGAGAAGTTTGGAAAGCTTATGTCGGAGAAGTTTGAGATGTCTATGATGAGTGAACTCAAGTTCTTTCTTGGTTTGAAAATCAAGCAAACTAAGGAAGGTACCTTCGCCTCTCAAACGAAGTATACCAAGGACTTGTTCAAGAAGTTCAATATGCTAGAATGCAAAGGTATGAGTACACCCATGCCTACTAGTGGACATCTTGACTTGACTAAAGATGGTGAGCCCGTTGATCAAAAGGTTTACCGCTCTATGATTGGTTCATTATTATATCTATGTGCCTCTCATCCCGATATTATGCTAAGTGTGTGCATGTGTGCACGATATCAAGCGGCCCCTAAAGAATGTCATCTTAAGGCTGTGAAAAGAATAGTGAGATACTTAATACATACACCAAATTTTGGCATTTGGTATCCTAAGATGTCTTCTTTTGATCTTGTTGGCTACTCCGATTCGGACTATGCCGGAGACAAGGTTGATAGAAAGTCCACTTTGGGTACTTGTCAATTTCTTGGTAGATCTCTTGTGTCTTGGTCCTCCAAGAAACAAAACTTGGTATCCTTATCCACCGCCAAGCGGAATACATTGCCGCCGGTTCATGTTGTGCTCAGTTACTTTGGATGACCCAAACTCTTAAAGATTATGGGATATATGTGAAACATGTTCCTTTGCTTTGTGACAATGAAAGTGCTATTAAGATTGCTCACAATCCTATGCAACATTCTAGAACTAAGCATATTGAAGTTCGTCATCATCTCATTCGAGATCATGTTGCTAAGGGTGATATTAACCTTAAGCATGTTCGTACCGACAAGCAATTGGCGGATATATTCACTAAACCACTTGATGATAAAGTGTTTTGCAGGTTGAGAGGTGAATTGAACATCATTGATGCTTCAAACTTGGAGTAGAAACTCCATTTGGATACATGCAAGACATGAGCCTATGACTAATCCTTGATATTTCTCTTATGATGATAATCTTATGTCTTGGATATACTTGCACCTTGCATGTTATCTAACCCTTATAGGTACTTGGATGAATCTAAATCTATGAGATTGCAACTCACTCACATCTTGAGCAATCTCTACATCACCAAGTCTCTACTTTATGGTGGTTGAAGACAAGGAAGCATGAAACCCTTCAAATATATCCTTTGACAAAATCCTGCATGATACGTCTCCAATGTATCTATAATTTTTGATTGGTCCATGCTATTATATTACCCGTTTTGGATGTTTATGGGCTTTACTCTACACTTTTATATCATTTTTGGGATTAACCTACTAACCGGAGGCCCAGCCCGAATTGCTGTATTTTTGCCTATTTCAGTGTTTCGAAGAAAAGGAATATCAAATGAAGTCCAAACAGAATAAAACCTTTAGGAGTGATCTTTTTGGAACAAACGAAATCCAGGAGACTTGGAGTGGATGTCAAGAAGCAGCCGAGGCGGCCATGAGGCAGGAGGGCACGCCCTAGGGGGGTAGGCACGCCCCCACCCTCGTGGCTCCACCGACCTACTTCTTCCCCTATATATATCTATGTACCCCGAAAACATCCAGGGGCACCACAAAAAATTATTTCCACCACCGCAACCTTCTATATCCGCAAGATCTCATCTTGGAGCCTTCGCCGGCGCTCCACCGGAGGGGGAATCGACCATGGAGGGCTTCTACATCAACGCCATAGCCTCTCCGATGAGTTGTGAGTGGTTTACCACAGACCTTCGGGTCCATAGTTATTAGCTAGTTGGCTTCTTCTCTCTCTTTGAATCTCAATACAAAGTTCTCCTCAATCTTCTTGGAGATCTATTTGATGTAACTCTTTTTGTGGTGTGTTTGTCGAGATCCAATGAATTGTGGGTTTATGATCAAGTTTATCTGTGAGAAATATTTGAATCTCCTCTGAATTCTTTTATGTATGATTGGTTATCTTTGCAAGTCTCTTCGAATTATCAGTTTGGTTTGGCCTACTAGATTGATCTTTCTTGCAATGGGAGAAGTGCTTAGCTTTGGGTTCAATCTTGCGGTGTCCTTTACCAGTGACAGCAGGGGCAGCAAGGCACATATTGTATTGTTGCCACCGAGGATAAAAAGATGGGGTTTATATCATATTGCTTGAGTTTATCCCTCTACATCATGTCATCTTTCTTAATGTGTTACTCTGTTCTTCATGAACTTAATACTCTAGATGCAGGGAGGAGTCGGTCGATGTGTGGAGTAATAGTAGTAGATGCAGAATCGTTTCGATCTACTTGTTGCGGACGTGATGCCTATATACATGATCATGCCTAGATAATCTCATAACTATGCGCTATTCTATCAATTGCTCGACAGTCATTTGTTCACCCACCATAATACTTATGCTATCTTGAGAGAAGCCACTAGTGAAACCTATGGCCCCTGGGTCTATCTTTTATCATATAAGTTTCCAATCTACTTTAACTTGCATCTTTACTTTTCAATCTATATCATAAAAATAACAAAAATATTTATCTTATCTTATTATCTCTATCAAATCTCACTTTCGCAAGTTACCGTGAAGGGATTGACAACCCCTTTATCGCGTTGGTTGCGAGGTTCTTGTTTGTTTGTGTAGGTACGAGGGACTTCTGTGGAGCCTCCTACTGGATTGATACCTTGGTTCTCAAAAACCGAGGGAAATACTTATGCTACTTTGGTGCATCACCCTTTCCTCTTCAAGGGAAAACCAACACAGTGCTCAAGAGGTAGCAAGAAGGATTTCTGGCGCCGTTGCCAGGGAGGTCTTCGCTCAAGTCAAGACATACCAAGTTCCCATCACAAACTTATCTCCCTCGCATTACATTATTTGCCATTTGCCTCTCGTTTTCCTCTCCCCCACTTCACCCTTGCCGTTTTATTCACCCTCTCTTTTCTGTTTGCCTCTCTTTTTCGCTTGCCTCTTGTGTGCTTGTGTGTTAGTTAGTTTATTTCATCGTTATGGCTAGTCCTCCTATCATCGTTAGTACTCTCGATCATGAAGTTCTTAACTTTAAACAAAGGGAGGGAGAAAATCTAAAGGATGCTTGGCATAGAATTTGCAATGCTCAAAATAGATCTACTAGGAAGCAATCTACTTCCATTCTTCTTCGCAATTTTTATGTAGGCATTACTCCTTGGAATAGATTTATCCTTGATACCATTACCGGAGGGAATTTCTTGGGAAGCCATACTTTTGATGCTTATAATGCTATGTTAGATTTGTTTGGTCCACCCCCTCTTTTGGTTAATGGAACTGTTTTAACTTTGGAACATGTGATGCAAAGGCTCGAAATTATTGAAAATAAAGTTGCCACTGTTGAGTTAATTGAAAATTTGGATAAAAAGATCCACAACCAAATTACCCAATACGGATCTAGGGTTGGAGTTACTTTGAATTTTTTTAAAGAGAAAGAACCTATAGTTAACAAAAAATTAGATCTTGATTCTTCAAGAATCGATAAACCTGAGGATATTATTACCAACTTAGGGTCTGCCTTTTCATCAGTGAAAAATACTCCAACTCCTCCTACCAAAATTGCCAAGTTTATGTATGTTCCTAAAAATAAGGGTGAATCTTCTAGTAAGGATAATGCGGATCTGAAATCAATAAGTGTTCATACCAATTTTCTCGCTATCATTAAGGAACCTTTTGCTACAAATGAATTTCTTGATTTCTTACCTAGGAGTTTAATCATGTCTAAAAAGAAAGAAACTCCTAAGGGTTACAAATGCTCTATTTATGAATTGAATACCAAAGATGGCAATGCTTAGATCTATCCTCGCTTTTATGCCTAGCTAGGGGCGTTAAACGATAGCGCTTGTTGGGAGGCAACCCAATTTTATTTTTGTTTCTTGCTTTTTGTTCCTGTTTAGTAATAAATAATTCATATAGCCTATGTTTAGATGTGGTTTTATGTTTTAATTAGTGTTTGTGCCAAGTAGAACCTATAGGATCATCTTGGGTGATAGTTAATTTAATCTTGCTGAAAAACAGAAACTTTTGCGTGCACGAGAATAATTCTAGTAAATTACAGAAACGTGATTTTTAGTTTATTATTTTTTCAGTAGATGAATAGACAAATTTTCTAGGACTTCCTATTTTGGTAGGATTTTTAGAGTTCCATAAGTACTCGAAAGTTACAAATTGCTACAGACTGTTCTGTTTTTGACAGATTCTGTTTTTCATGTGTTGTTTGCTTATTTTGATTCATCTATGGCTAGTATCAGGGGGTATGAACCATAGAGAAGTTGGAATGCAGTAGGTTTAACACCAATATAAATAAATAATGAGTTAATTACAGTACCTTAAGTGGTGGTTTTTCTTTCTTGCACTAACAGAGCTCATGAGATTTCCTATTGAGTTTTGTGTTGTGAAGTTTTCAAGTTTTGGGTAAAGATTTGATGGAATATGGAATAAGGAGTGGCAAGAGACTAAGCTTGGGGATGCCCATGGCACCCCAAGACAATCCAAGGACAACAAAAAGCCTAAGCTTGGGGATGCCCCGGAAGGCATCCCCTCTTTCATCTTCGTCTATCGGTAACTTTACTTGGAGCTATATTTTTATTTGCCACATGATATGTGTTTTGCTTGGAGCGTATCGTATGATATGAGTATTTTCTTTTTAGTTTACCACAATCATCCTTGCTGTACACACCTTTTGGGGGAGACACACATGATTTGAAATTTATTAGAATACTCTATGTGCTTTACTTATATCTTTTGAGCTAGACAATTTTGCTCTAGTGCTTCACTTATATTTTTTTAGAGCACGGTGTGGCTTAATTTTGTAGAAATTATTGATCTCTCATGCTTCACTTATGTTATTTTGAGAGTCTTTTTAGAAAATCATGGTATTTGCTATGGTTATAAAATTGGTCCTAAAATGATGGGCATCCAAGTTGGGTATAATAAAAACTATCATAGAAAGTGAATTGGATGCTATGATCAATTTGATGCGTGATAATTGTTTTGAGATATGAGGATGGTAATATTAGATTCATGCTAGTTGGGTAATTGTGAATTTAAGGAATACTTGTGTTGAAGTTTGTGATTCCCGTACCATGCATGTATGGTGAACCGTTATGTGATGAAGTTGGAGCATGATTTATTTATTGATTGTCTTCCTTATGAGTGGCGATCGGGGACGAGCGATGGTCTTTTCCTACAAATCTATCCCCCTATGAGCATGTGCGTAGTACTTTGTTTTGATAACTAATAGATTTTTGCAATAAGTATATGAGTTCTTCATGATTAATGTTGAGTCCATGGATCATACGCACTACCATCCTTCCACCATTGCTAGCCTCTCTTGTGCCGCACAACTTTCACCAGTACCATACACCCACCATATACCTTCCTCAAAACAACCACCATACCTAACTATTATGGCATTTCCATAGCCATTCCGAGATATATTGCCATGCAACTTTCCACCGTTCCATTTGTTATGACACGCTCTTGTCATATTGCTTTTGCATGATCATGTAGTTGACATCGTATTTGTGGCAAGGACACTCTCCATAATTTTTCATACATGTCACTCTTGGTTCATTGCATATCCTGGTACACCGCCGGAGGCATACACATAGAGTCATATTTTGTTCTAAGTATTGAGTTGTAAATCAATAAAAGTGTGATGATCTTCATTATTAGAGCATTGTCCCAAGTGAGGAAAGGATGATGGAGACTATGATTCCCCCACAAGTCGGGATGAGACTTCGGACTTTACAAAAAAATAAAAGAGGCCAAAGACGCCCAATAAAAAAAAGAGGCCAAAGAATCCCACCAAAAATGAGAGAAAAAAGAGAGAAGGGGCAATGTTACTATCCTTTTGCACACTTGTGCTTCAAAGTAGCACCATGATCTTCATGATAGAGAGTCTCCTATGTTGTCACTTTTATATACTAGTGGGAATTTTTCATTATAGAACTTGGCTTGTATATTCCAATGATGGGCTTCCTCAAAATGCCCTAGGTCTTCGTGAGCAAGCAAGTTGGATGCACACCCACTTAGTTTCTTTTGTTGAGCTTTCATACATTTATAGCTCTAGTGCATCCGTTGCATGGCAATCCCTACTCACTCACATTGATATCTATTAATGGGCATCTCCATAGCCCGTTGATACGCCTAGTTGATGTGAGACTATCTTCTGCTTTTTTTGTCTTCTCCACAACCACCATTCTATTCCACATATAGTGCTATATCCATGGCTCACGCTCATGTATTGCATGAAAGTTGAAAAAGTTTGAAAGTACTAAAGTATGAATCAATTGCTTGGCTTGTCATCGGGGTTGTGCATGATTAAATACTTTGCGTGATGAAGATAGAGCATAGCCAGACTATATGATTTTGTAGGGATAACTTTCTTTAGCCATGATATTTTGAGAAGACATGATTGCTTTTGTTAGTATGCTTGAAGTATTACTATTTCTTATGTCAATATGAACTTTTGTCTTGAATCATTTGGATCTGAACATTCATGCCACAATAAAGAAAATTACATTGAGAATATGCTAGGTAGCATTCCACATCAAAAATTCTGTTTTTATCATTTACCTACTCGAGGACGAGTAGGAATTAAGCTTGGGGATGCTTGATACGTCTCCAACGTATCTATAATTTTCGATTGTTCCATGCTATTATATTACCCATTTTGGATGTTTATGGGCTTTAATCTACACTTTTATATCATTTTTAGGACTAACCTACTAACCGGAGGCCCAACCCGAATTGCTGTTTTTTTTTGCCTATTTTAGTGTTTTGAAGAAAAGGAATATCAAACGAAGTCCAAATGGAATGAAACCTTCGGGAGCGATCTTTTTGGAACAAACGCAATCTAGGTGACTTGGAGTGGACTTCAAGAAGCAGCCGAGGTGGCCACGAGGCAGGAGGGCGCGCCCTAGGGGGGTAGGCACGCCCCCACCCTCGTGGGCCCCTCGTGGCTCCACCGACCTACTTCTTCCTCCTATATATATCTACGTACCCCGAAAACATACAGGGGCACCATGAAAAACTATTTCCACCGCCTCAACCTTCTGTATCCACGAGATCCCATCTTGGAGCCTTTGCCGGTGCTCCGTCGGAGGGGGAATCAACCACAGAGGGCTTCTATGTCAACGCCATAGCCTCTCCGATGAGTTGTGAGTAGTTTACCACAGACCTTCACTACAAAAAAAAAGACACATCCGTGACATTTTGGGCCGAATGAATTATTTTCTGTCATACATATGACACTTCTATGACGATAATTGTGACAAAACCCGGTATCATCATAGATATGGTGGGCTCCTACTTCTATGACAAAAAATCATGACAGAATATGGGCTTTTCGTCCTGGGCGGGCCGGAGACGCAGCTGCATGACATTCTTTGGGCCGTCCATGACGGAAAAAACCGTGGTAGAAGCAAGGGGGGGGGGGGAAATTTCAGGGTGTTGCCTGTTACAGTGGGAGGTCGGGGGCCGAGCGATGCGCGTTTATCTCGTACACGTGCGAGGCGTTGGCTCTAACTGAACCCAAGCGAGGCGTTGGGCTCTAACTGAACCCGAGCGATTGCACTACAGGCTATGTGTTACTGAACCCGAGCGATCGATCGATGGCTGTTAACTGAATCCAATGGAGCGATTCCTTCGCTACTACTGCTAAGTGAAGCCGATCGATTGGATGAACAATGAGCATTGCGGGGGGGGGGGGGGGGTTGGATGAACAGTGAGCGGTGGCATTGCCTCTGGATGAACAGGACCCCATGGTGTGGACGGCTGGATGAACAATAGATGGTGGAGGGGTGGCCGTGGAGGGGTGGTTGAACAGGACCCCGTGGAGTGGAGGGCTGGATGAACAGTAGACGATGGAGGGCTGGATGAATAGTAGACGGTGGAGGGGTGGTTGAACAGTAGCCGGTGGAGTAGCGCACGGTGGAGGCTGGATGAACAGGAGCCCGTGGAGGCTGGAGGAGGTCGACGGTAGCCCGTGGAGGCTGGAGGAGGTCGACGGTGGAGATGAACAGTATCTCATGGAGTCCCATTTTGCAGTACGCCACACCCCTCCCGATGAACAAGACCCCCGTTTCGACCGTAGCGCTCCAACACAAGTCCGTTTCGTCCGTTTTGCGGTACGCCACACCCCTCCCGATGAACAGGACCCCGTTTCGACCGTAGGAGGTCCGTTTTGTCCGTTTTGCGGTACGCCACACCCCTCCCGATCAAAAGGACCCCTGTTTCGACCGTAGGAGGTCCGTTTCCTCCGTTTTGCGGTACGCCACACAACTCCTGATCAACAGGACCCCATTCCGAACATAGGAGGTCCGTTTTCTCCGTTGTGTGGTACGCCAGGCCTCGTTTCCATCGCCTGTTCCGTCCAAGCCGGTTGGCTCCCACGCATTCCGTTGCCTCCCGATGAACACGACGCATTCTGTTGCCTCCCCATGAACACGATGCATTCCGTGGGCTCCCCATGAACACGACGACGATGCTGTTTCTCCGTTCCGACCCAGCCATGTATGCATGCACGAGTAGGTGTTCGAGACCCTGCCCGTATGTACGTACGTGGCCGTATTTTCTTTCTTGCACCCTCCTTGCTGTACGTACGTGTACATGCTACATGCACACCTCTACTACGACACGTGCACGCCTCTACATCGACCAGTATGTACGTACACATTCGCGACAAGAATGACAACGCTACGTACGCTTCGACCAGGTGGGTCCCGACTGTCAGGTACTTCCTTGCCTGCGAAGATGTAGCTGGTGGGTCCCAGCAGTCAAGGGGCGAATCGTTTTTTTGCCCGGACGCACTTCCTTGCATGCAAAGATGTAGCTGGTGGGTCCTAGCAGTCAGGGGGGCGAATCGTTTTTTTGCCCGGATGCACTTCCTTGCGTGCGAAGATGTAGCTGGTGGGTCCCAGCAGTCAGGGGGCGAATCGTTTTTTTTTCCCGAACGCACTTCCTTGCATGCGAAGGTGCAGCTGGTGGGTCCCAGCAGTGAGGGGGGAAACGTTTTTTTCGCGAAATACGGTAGTGTGTCCGGTGGGTCCCCGCTGTCAGGTGGAGAAATAATTATTTTCCGCGTAATAAGGAGGCACTTCCTTGCTGCGGCCGTGGACCCAGCTGTCAGCCTCTCCACATACAGTCCATGTCCGGTGGAAGTCGTTCCTTGACCATGTTGACCACGCCGCGCCGAGAGCACCAGGGCGGTGGACGACAGCGAGGCCTAGGAAGGGGATGACGGGGAGCCGGGGAAGACGCGGCAGTGGAAGCCCGCGCGGAGAGGAGTACAAGGGTTTACTGGTTCGGCTGCGGTGTGAGGCTGCCGTCACCGTAGGGCCTGGCCAGCGGTGGGAATAGTAGGGAGCGGTGAGGCCTCCGCGGCAGCACATCCGGCCACGGGAAGCAGGAGCATGCGGCACGACCGGCGCTGGTTTGGGCGGCTGGAGCAAGAAGACCAGAGGTTGAAGAAGCACTACGGCCGTTGGATGGACATCGTACGGTCACTGGAGCTAGAATTGTTTATATTGACTAAGTTGACAAAGCCCTCCGTCCCCGTCAACTTAGTAGGCCCACAAGTCAGCCTCCCACCAAGGTGGGTCCCAGCTAGCAGGGGGGTATTCATTTTTTGTGCGTAATAAGGAGGCACTTCCGGTGGGTCCGAGCTGACAGCAGGGGGAACGTTTTTTTCACGAAATACGGTGGCCTGTCGGGTGGGTCCCAGCAGTCAGGGGCAAAGGTTTTTTCCGCGAAATATTGGTGGCCCATCTGGTGGGTCCCTGCTACCAGTTGGAGGAATAATTATTTTCCGCATAATAAGGAGGCACTTCCTTGCGGCCGGCATGGACCCATCTGTCAGCCTCTTCACGTACAGTATTCTTCCGATGGAATTCGGTCGTTGACCACATTGACCATGCCGCGCCGAGAGCACCACGGCGGTGGACAATGGCGAGGCCTAGGAAGGGGACGACGGGGAGCCGGGGAAGATGCGGTAGTGGATGCCCACGCGGAGAGGAGTATGAGGGTTCACTGGTTCGGCTGCGCTGCCATCGCCGCAGAATAACAGGAGGTGTGGGTGAGTGGAGTGGAGGGATGACGTGGCTAGCGGTGGGAGTAGTATGGGGGCGGTGAGTCCTCCGCGGCAGCACAGCCGGCCACAGGAGGCAGGAGCAGGCGGCATGACCGGTGCTGCTTTGGGCGGCTGGACCAAGAAGACTAGAGGTTGAAGAAGCACTACGGCCGTTGGATGGACATCATACGGTCACTGAAGCTAGAATCGTTTAAATTGACTAAGTTGACAAAGCCCTTGGTACGCTCCAACTTAGTAGTGTTGGAAATATGCCCTAGAGGCAATAATAAAAGTATTATTATATTTCAATGTTCATGATAAATGTCTTTTATTCATGCTATAACTGTATTATCCGGAAATCGTAATACACGTGTGAATACTTAGACCACAATATGTCCCTGGTGAGCCTCTAGTTGACCAGCTCGTTGTGATCAACAGATAGTCATGGTTTCCTGACTATGGACATTGGATGTCATTGATAACGGGATCACATCATTAGGAGAATGATGTGATGGACAAGACCCAATCCTAAGCATAGCATAAAAGATCGTGTAGTTCGTTTTGCTAGAGCTTTGCCAATGTCAAGTATCTCTTCCTTAGACCATGAGATCGTGTAACTCCCGGATACCGTAAGAGTGCCTCGGGTGTATCAAACGTCACAACGTAACTGGGTGACTATAAAGGTGCATTACAGGTATCTCCGAAAGTAGCTGTTGGGTTGACACAGATCGAGACTGGGATTTGTCACTCCGTATGACGGAGAGGTATCTCTGGGCCCACTCGGTAATGCATCATCATTATGAGCTCAATGTGACCAAGGTGTTGGACACGGGATCATGCATTACGGTACGAGTAAAGTGACTTGCCGGTAACGAGACTGAACAAGGTATTGGGATACCGACGATCGAGTCTCGGGCAAGTAACGTACCGATTGACAAAGGGAATTGCATACAGGGTTTGATCGAATCCTCGACATAGTGGTTCATCCGATGACAACATCGAGGAGCATGTGGGAGCCATCATGGGTATCCAGATCCCGCTGTTGGTTATTGACTGAGAGCGTCTCGGTCATGTCTGCATGTCTCCCGAACCCGTAGGGTCTACACACTTAAGGTTCGGTGACGCTAGGGTTATTAGGAAGACTAGTATGTGACTACCGAATGTTGTTCGGAGTCCCGGATGGGATCCTGGATGTCACGAGGAGATCCGGAATGGTCCGGAGGTAAAGATTTATATATGGGAAGTTGTCAAACGGACACCGGGAAGTTTCGGGGTCATACCGGTATTGTACCGGGGCCACCGGAAGGGTTCCGGGGGTCCACCGGGAGGGGCCACCCCTCCCGGGGGGCCACATGGGCTGCGTGGGGCAGGGAGCCAGCCCCTGGTGGGCTGGCCGCACCCCCCTCCCTTGGGCCCATGCGCCTAGGGTTGAGGGGGAACCCTAGAGGGGGCGCCCCCCTTGACTTGGGGGGCAAGCCACCCTCTCCCCTCTCCCCTAGGCCGCCGCACCCCCCCCCTAGATGGGTTCTAGGGGGCTGGCCCCCTTCTCCCTTCCCCCTATAAATAGAGGGGTGAGGGGAGGGCAGCCGGACCACCCTCCAAGGCGCAGCCCTCCCCTCCCCAACACCTCTCCTCCTCCGTTGTGTGCTTGGCGAAGCCCTGTCGGAGTACTGCCTCTCCATCATCACCACGCCGTCGTGCTGCCGGTGGAGCTATCTTCCTCAACCTCTCCTTCCCCCTTGCTGGATCAAGAAGGAGGAGACGTCTCCCGTCCCGTACGTGTGTTGAACGCGGAGGTGCTGTCCGTTCAGCACTTGGTCATCGGTGATTCGAATCACGTCGAGTACGACTACATCATCACCTTGCAAGCTTCCGCACGTGATCTACAGGTGGTATGTAGATGCAAAATCTCTCCCTTGACTCGTTGCTTAGATGAACTCATAGATGGATCTTGGTGAAACCGTAGGAAAAATTTTAATTTTCTGCAACGTTCCCCAACAGTGGCATCATGAGCTAGGTCTATGCGTAGTTCTCTTTGCACGAGTAGAACACAATTTTGTTGTGGGCGTGGATTTTGTCATCTTACTTGCCTCTACTAGTCTTTTCTTGCTTCGGCGGTATTGTGGGATGAAGCGGCCCGGACCAACCTTACACGTACGCTTACGTGAGACCGGTTCCACCGACTGACATGCACTAGTTGCATAAGGTGGCTGGCGGGTGTCTGTCTCTCCCACTTTAGTTGGAGCGGAATCGATGAACAGGGCCCTTATGAAGGGTAAATAGAAGTTGACAAAATCACGTTGTGGTGATTCGTAGGTAAGAAAACCTTCTTGCTAGAACCCAATCGCAGCCACGTAAAAGATGCAACAACAAATTAGAGGACGCCTAACTTGTTTTTGCAGCGATTGATCATGTGATGTGATATGGCCAGAAGTTGTGATGAATGATGAATTGTGATGTATGAGATCATGTTCTTTGTAATAGGATTCACACTTGCATGTCGATGAGTATGACAATCGGCAGGAGCCATAGGAGTTGTCTTTATTTTTTGTATGACCTGCGTGTCATTGAATAACGTCATGTAAACTACTTTACTTTATTGCTAAACGTTAGTCATAGAAGTAGAAGTAGTCGTTGGCGTGACAACTTCATGAAGACACGATGATGGAGATCATGATGATGGAGATCATGGTGTCAAGCCGGTGACAAGATGATCATGGAGCCCCGAAGATGAAGATCAATGGAGCTATATGATATTGGCCATATCATGTCACAACTATATAATTGCATGTGATGTTTATTATGTTTTTGCATCTTGTTTATTTAGGACGATGGTAGTAAATAAGATGATCCCTTACAAAAAATTTCAAGAAGTGTTCTCCCCTAACTGTGCACCGTTGCTACAGTTCGTCGCTTCTAAGCACCACGTGATGATCGAGTGTGATGGATTCTTACGTTCACATACAACGGGTGTAAGACAGTTTTACACAGCGAAAACACTTAGGGTTAACTTGACGAGCCTAGCATGTGTAGACATGGCCTCGGAACACGGAGACCGAAAGGTCGAACACGAGTCGTATGGAAGATACGATCAACATGAGAATGTTCACCGACGATGACTAGTCCGTCTCACGTGATGATCGGACACGGGCTAGTCGACTCGGATCGTGTAACACTTAGATGACTAGAGGGATGTCTAATCTAAGTGGGAGTTCATAATTTGATTAGAACTTTATTATCATGAACTTAGTCTAAAACCTTTGCAAATATGTCTTGTAGATCAATGGCCAACGCTAATGTCAACATGAACTTCAACGCGTTCCTAGAGAAAACCAAGCTAAAAGATGATGGCAGCAACTATACGGACTGGGTCCGGAACCTGAGGATCATCCTCATAGCTGCCAGGAAACAATATGTCCTAGAAGGACCGCTAGGTGACGCTCCCGTCCCAGAGAACCAAGACATTATGAATGCTTGGCAGTCTCGTGCTGATGATTACTCCCTCGTTCAGTGCGGCATGCTTTACAGCTTAGAACCGGGGCTCCAAAAGCGTTTTGAGCACCACGGAGCATATGAGATGTTCGAAGAGCTGAAACTAGTTTTTCAAGCTCATGCTCGGGTCGAGAGATATGATGTCTCCGACAAGTTCTACAGTTGTAAGATGGAGGAAAACAGTTCTGTCAGTGAGCACATCCTGAAGATGTCTGGGTTACACAACCGTATGACCCAGCTGAACATTAACCTCCCAGATGAGGCGGTCATTGACAGAATTCTCCAGTCGCTCCCACCAAGCTACAAGAGCTTTGTGATGAACTACAACATGCAGGGGATGGAAAAGACCATTCCTGAAGTGTTCTCGATGCTGAAGTCAGCAGAGGCTGAAATCAAGAAAGAACATCAAGTGTTGATGGTCAATAAGACCACTAAGTTCAAGAAGGGCAAGGGTAAGAAGAACTTCAAGAAGGACGGCAAAGATGTTGCCGCGCCTGGTAAGCCAGTTACCGGGAAGAAGTCAAAGAATGGACCTAAGCCTGAGACTGAGTGCTTTTATTGCAAGGGGAAGGGTCACTGGAAGCGGAACTGCCCCAAATACTTAGCGGATAAGAAGGCCAGCAACACCAAAGGTATATTTGATATACATGTGATTGATGTGTACCTTACCAGTACTCGTAGTAACTCCTGGGTATTTGATACCGGTGCCGTTGCTCATATTTGTAACTCACAGCAGGAGCTGCGGAATAAACGGAGACTGGCGAAGGACGAGGTGACGATGCGCGTCGGGAATGGTTCCAGAGTCGATGTGATCGCCGTCGGCACGCTGCCTCTACATTTACCTACGGGATTAGTTTTGAACCTTAATAATTGTTATTTAGTGCCAAGTTTGAGCATGAACATTGTATCTGGATCTCGTTTAATACGAGATGGCTACTCATTTAAGTCTGAGAATAATGGTTGTTCGATTTATATGAGAGATATGTTTTATGGTCATGCTCCGATGGTCAATGGTTTATTCTTAATGAATCTCGAGCGTAATATTACACATGTTCATAGTGTAGATGCCAAAAGATTTAAAGTTGATAACGATAGTCCCACATACTTGTGGCACTGCCGCCTTGGTCACATTGGTGTCAAGCGCATGAAGAAGCTCCATGCCGATGGACTTTTGGAGTCTCTTGATTATGAATCGTTTGACACGTGCGAACCATGCCTTTTGGGCAAAATGACCAAGACTCCATTCTCCGGAACAATGGAGCGAGCAACCAACTTGTTGGAAATCATACATACCGATGTGTGCGGTCCAATGAGCGTTGAGGCTCGCGGAGGATATCGTTATGTTCTCACTCTCACTGATGACTTGAGTAGATATGGGTATGTCTACTTAATGAAACACAAGTCTGAGACCTTTGAAAAGTTCAAGGAATTTCAGAATGAGGTAGAGAATCAACGTGACCGAAAGATAAAATTCTTACGATCAGATCGTGGAGGAGAATACTTAAGTCACGAATTTGGTACACACTTAAGGAAATGTGGAATCGTTTCACAACTCACGCCGCCTGGAACACCTCAGCGAAACGGTGTGTCCGAACATCGTAATCGCACCCTATTGGATATGGTGCGGTCTATGATGTCTCTTACCGATTTACCGCTATCATTTTGGGGATACGCTCTAGAGACAGCTACATTCACTTTAAATAGGGCACCGTCTAAATCCGTTGAGACGACACCGTATGAATTATGGTTTGGAAAGAAACCTAAGCTGTCGTTTCTAAAAGTTTGGGGATGCGATGCTTATGTCAAGAAACTTCAACCTGAAAAGCTCGAACCCAAGTCGGAAAAATGCGTATTCATAGGATACCCTAAGGAAACTGTAGGGTATACCTTCTACTTAAGATCCGAAGGCAAGATCTTTGTAGCCAAGAACGGATGCTTTCTGGAAAAAGAGTTTCTCTCGAAAGAAGTAAGTGGGAGGAAAGTAGAACTCGATGAAGTACTACCTCTTGAGCGGGAAAGTGGCGCAGCGCAGGAAACCGTTCCTGTGATGCCCACACCAACTGAAGAGGAAAACAATGATGATGATCAAGGTACTTCGGATCAAGTTACTGCTGAACTTCGTAGGTCCACAAGGACACGTTCCGCACCAGAGTGGTACGGCAACCATGTCCTGGAAATCATGTTGTTAGACAACAATGAACCTTCGAACTATGAAGAAGCAATGGCGGGCCCGGATTCCAACAAATGGCTTGAAGCCATGAAATCCGAGATAGAATCCATGTATGAAAACAAAGTATGGACTTTGACAGACTTGCCCGATGATCGGCGAGCGATAGAAAACAAATGGATCTTTAAGAAGAAGACGGACGCGGATGGTAATGTTACCATCTATAAGGCTCGACTTGTCGCTAAGGGTTATCGACAAGTTCAAGGGATTGACTACGACGAGACTTTCTCTCCCGTAGCGAAGCTGAAGTCCGTCCGAATCATGTTAGCAATTGCCGCATACTATGATTATGAGATATGGCAAATGGACCTCAAAATGGCATTCCTCAACGGACATCTTAAGGAAGAACTGTATATGATGCAGACGGAAGGTTTTGTCGATCCTCGGAACGCTAACAAAGTATGCAAGCTCCTGCGATCCATTTATGGACTGGTGCAAGCATCTCGGAGTTGGAACATTCGCTTTGATGAGATGATCAAAGCATTTGGGTTTATGCAGACTTATGGAGAAGCCTGCGTTTACAAGAAAGTGAGTGGGAGCTCTGTAGCATTTCTCATATTATATGTAGACGACATACTCTTGATGGGAAATAATATAGAATTTCTGGACAGCATTAAGGCCTACTTGAATAAGTGTTTTTCAATGATGGACCTTGGAGAAGCTGCTTATATATTAGGCATCAAGATCTATAGAGATAGATCGAGACGCCTCATAGGTCTTTCACAAAGCACATACCTTGATAAGATTTTGAAGAGGTTCAAAATGGATCAGTCCAAGAAGGGGTTCTTGCCTATGTTACAAGGTGTGAGATTGAGCTCGGCTCAGTCACCGACCACGGCAAAAGATAAAGAAGAGATGAGTGTCATCCCCTATGCTTCAGCCATAGGATCTATTATGTATGCCATGCTGTGTACCAGACCCGATGTAAACCTTGCCGTATGTTTGGTAGCAAGATACCAAAGTAATCCCGGCAAGGAACACTGGACAGCGGTCAAAAATATCCTAAAGTACCTGAAAAGGACGAAGGACATGTTTCTCGTTTATGGAAGAGACGAAGAGCTCGTCGTAAAGGGTTACGTCGACGCTAGCTTCGACTCAGATCTGGATGACTCTAAGTCACAAACCGGATACGTGTATATGTTGAATGGTGGAGCAGTAAGCTGGTGCAGCTGCAAGCAGAGCGTCGTGGCGGGATCTACGTGTGAAGCGGAGTACATGGCAGCCTCGGAGGCAGCGCATGAAGCGATTTGGGTGAAGGAGTTCATCACCGACCTAGGAGTCATACCTAATGCGTCGGGGCCGATCAAACTCTTCTGTGACAACACTGGAGCTATTGCCCTCGCCAAGGAGCCCAGGTTTCACAAGAAGACCAGGCACATCAAGCGTCGTTTCAACTCCATCCGTGAAAATGTTCAAGATGGAGACATAGAGATTTGCAAAGTGCACACGGATCTGAATGTCGCAGATCCACGGACTAAACCTCTCTCGCGTGCAAAACATGATCAACACCAGAACTCTATGGGTGTTCGATTCATCACAATGTAACTAGATTGGTGACTCTAGTGCAAGTGGGAGACTGTTGGAAATATGCCCTAGAGGCAATAATAAAAGTATTATTATATTTCAATGTTCATGATAAATGTCTTTTATTCATGCTATAACTGTATTATCCGGAAATCGTAATACACGTGTGAATACTTAGACCACAATATGTCCCTGGTGAGCCTCTAGTTGACCAGCTCGTTGTGATCAACAGATAGTCATGGTTTCCTGACTATGGACATTGGATGTCATTGATAACGGGATCACATCATTAGGAGAATGATGTGATGGACAAGACCCAATCCTAAGCATAGCATAAAAGATCATGTAGTTCGTTTTGCTAGAGCTTTGCCAATGTCAAGTATCTCTTCCTTAGACCATGAGATCGTGTAACTCCCGGATACCGTAAGAGTGCCTCGGGTGTATCAAACGTCACAACGTAACTGGGTGACTATAAAGGTGCATTACAGGTATCTCCGAAAGTAGCTGTTGGGTTGACACGGATCGAGACTGGGATTTGTCACTCCGTATGACGGAGAGGTATCTCTGGGCCCACTCGGTAATGCATCATCATTATGAGCTCAATGTGACCAAGGTGTTGGACACGGGATCATGCATTACGGTACGAGTAAAGTGACTTGCCGGTAACGAGACTGAACAAGGTATTGGGATACCGACGATCGAGTCTCGGGCAAGTAACGTACCGATTGACAAAGGGAATTGCATACAGGGTTTGATCGAATCCTCGACATAGTGGTTCATTCGATGACAACATCGAGGAGCATGTGGGAGCCATCATGGGTATCCAGATCCCGCTGTTGGTTATTGACTGAGAGCGTCTCGGTCATGTCTGCATGTCTCCCGAACCCGTAGGGTCTACACACTTAAGGTTCGGTGACGCTAGGGTTATTAGGAAGACTAGTATGTGACTACCGAATGTTGTTCGGAGTCCCGGATGGGATCTTGGACGTCATGAGGAGATCCGGAATGGTCCGGAGGTAAAGATTTATATATGGGAAGTTGTCAAACGGACACCGGGAAGTTTCGGGGTCATACCGGTATTGTACCGGGGCCACCGGAAGGGTTCCGGGGGTCCACCGGGAGGGGCCACCCCTCCCGGGGGGCCACATGGGCTGCGTGGGGCAGGGAGCCAGCCCCTGGTGGGCTGGCCGCACCCCCCTCCCTTGGGCCCATGCGCCTAGGGTTGAGGGGGAACCCTAGAGGGGGCGCCCCCCTTGACTTGGGGGGCAAGCCACCCTCTCCCCTCTCCCCTAGGCCACCGCACCCCCCCTAGATGGGTTCTAGGGGGCCGGCCCCCTTCTCCCTTCCCCCTATAAATAGAGGGGTGAGGGGAGGGCAGCCGGACCACCCTCCAAGGCGCAGCCCTCCCCTCCCCAACACCTCTCCTCCTCCGTTGTGTGCTTGGCGAAGCCCTGTCGGAGTACTGCCTCTCCATCATCACCATGCCGTCGTGCTGCCGGTGGAGCTGTCTTCCTCAACCTCTCCTTCCCCCTTGCTGGATCAAGAAGGAGGAGACGTCTCCCGTCCCGTACGTGTGTTGAACGCGGAGGTGCTGTCCGTTCAGCACTTGGTCATCGGTGATTCGAATCACGTCGAGTACGACTACATCATCACCTTGCAAGCTTCCGCACGCGATCTACAAGTGGTATGTAGATGCAAACTCTCTCCCTTGACTCGTTGCTTAGATGAACTCATAGATGGATCTTGGTGAAACCGTAGGAAAAATTTTAATTTTCTGCAACGTTCCCCAACAAGTAGGCCCATAGGTAAGCCTCCGAAACGGTGCGCCCCAGATGTCAGGGGAAGGAATCATTTTTTGGGTGGCTGAAGCTAAGAATATCCGAGATTGAAGAAGAAGCACGACATCCGTTGGATAGACATCCAACGGTCACTGCTGCTAGAACCGTGTGTTGACTATAATAAGTTGACAAAGCCTTGCATACGCGTCAACTTATTTTTTTAGGGGATGCGTCACTTAGTAGGCCCACAAGTGTGTGACAGAGAACTTATAGCCCATTTTCCTTTTGTAAGAATGTACAACCCATTTTTGAATTCTAATGGAATTTAGAACAGCCCATTTACAGTTTGTTAAAAGTACAACCCATTTTCTAACTAGGACAACGATTAATAATCTCAACCAACCATTGAAGACGGAATTCATTAAAATTTCCCACATTTTGATGGGATCCGAAATATTTTTTTCCGAAATTTCTAGTCAGATTAAATATAAATTTGTATTACGTAAAAATCCAACGAAACATTGCGCGCGCAACAACGAAAATTTAAGATTTTCAAAATCCATAAATTATATTTTATAAACTAATTTCGTGTTTGGTGCATTTTTTATAGTTACTGCTCAGTTTTTGTAATTACATCCCATTTATTATTTTTAAACCCATATTCTTCTTAAGCTTAATGCATCCCTCCTAGGAAAGATTTGCAGCCCAGCGGGGCGGAGAATAACAAGTTGACCTTGCCTGGGTATTCCTCAAAAAGACGTATAGCTGGGCTAGCCATTTTCATCTTGAAAAAAGTAGTATCTGGGCTGGATATCTGGCCTGGGCTAGACGGGCCACAGCCCGCCCAGTTAATATCCTGCTCTCCTGTGAACAACAACGAAATCATCGCCAAGAAAAACTCTATAGTGCTCACGCCTCAAAAACACAAATACTGCTCGAGCTACTTGGTCCCAGCCGTCGGCCGCACCTTGTGCAATTCTCTCGTTTATATTGACTACATAGGTTGACAATGGTGTGGGACCGTGATGTCAGGAAACCAGGAGAAAGCAAAAAAAAATATAGTTGTACATAATAAGGCGACACTTGCGTACATACGGCTATGGCCCTAGTGGGTCCCTAGTGTCATCCAGTCAAAATAAAGTCATCTCCTGAATCCTCATGTTCGTTGACCATGTTAACAATGCTCAGCGCCACGGCGAGCGCAACAACTCAAAGGGCAATGGAGAGGGCCTCACATGCCCTAAGGAGGTCTGATACAGCGCCTGCTACTCATTCAGGAAGCCAGGATCATCGGACACCTCTGAGCACCTTCGAGAAACTGAGACGGCATGAAATGGTAAGGCCACGCTTGGGAGCTCTGGTTTATTTTAAACCTGTATTAACATACAAGTGTAATTTACTCGTCATTGGAAGGCCCGAGGTCTGTAAGTAAAACCGGCGGGTTACACGTGTAATTTGAGATACCAGTGTATATTTTACGAGCATTGCTATATGGACGAAATTACCAGACGATACATGCATGACGTGCGTATCATGCCATCCATGGGCAAGGCTGAAACAACAACTAACGGCTGGATTAGCAATCGTCCAAATGTCGTTCAGCGTTTTTATCCTGTGTGAAGTACTTCCGATATTTTGCTAGTCGAAATCGACCAACAAAGCGCCTTCGCCCTATACCATCTGCTTTAACTTACAAGCGTCAGTTTTACCAGCGGTTTTGGTTGGAAAACGACGATCCAATCACGACCTAATATCATGAGTTGGTCGGAAGATCATATGGTTTCACGTCTAACCTACCCGACATGTCGTATAGGCTATGAATGAAACATCAGACGATGAACTTCTTACGCACGGAAACAACAGAAGAGGATGATCTTCTTAACAAGCAAATCACTGGCATTAGATCAACATGCAAAACAATATGAAGCATTATTCTCAGGAGGCACGGTGAACAGCTCGTGATGCCGCATGCCACAACATTCCAAGCTCAACTTTGCAATCAAACACAAGGCCTGACATTACATAGACAATATTTAGAACAAACTCTTAACACAGGAATATCTCAGCAGAGTAACTATTTACTTCTAAACTGAACACAGGAATAGGAAAAAACACTCGACGCTGCTCACAGCAAGGGCGTCCCACTCAAAAATATCAAATGCATGTCTTCTGGCTAACATCAATGAGCAAATTTTGACAAGGTTTTCCAATTCCAATATATTAAACTAATGTCTTCTTGCTAACATCAATGAGCAAATTTTGACAAGGTTTTCCAATTCCAATATATTAAACTAACGTCTTCTTGCTAACATAAATGATTAAACTTTGACAAGCTTTTCCCATTCAAAATATGTAATGCCTCTGATTGTGTCCTGTCTTAGCTTCTTGTACTTGTTTGGGAACTTTTTGCCCAGGGCACTCCACGTGTTGTTAAATTGCCAATGGTCTCTGCAGACTAGTCATGTTAACGGTGTCTAATAATACTCTGTAAAGCTTCTCTGTCATTCCTTCTATAATGTACCGCAACCAGTGACTGCTTCTTTCTGCAAAGTGGAACAACCAGCTGGACCCAGTAACGCAACAATTTGCCTTGGATACATTGGCTCCTTTTGTGCAGTTCAACTAAAATCGAAGTCGGAATAAAACCGAGCTTTAATTTTGATATCCCTGTAAGCAACAATAGGTATAAGGGAAACAATTACTGAGAAATAACGGTTGATGACTTGTCTTAATGGGAAACAAAGCAGGAGAGTAGCAATTCTCCATCAGTGTGATTCATTCATATTGACTGAGACATTATCTTAACAATGCCTTGGTTCAACATGTATAAAGAACGACAAAGCAGAAAAGTACCATTCCTAAAACAATGCAACTGATTCATTTTTAAAGAGACATTATCTTAACAATACCTTGGTTAAACATGTAGAAAGAACTAAAAAGCAGGATAGTACCATTCCTAACAAGTGTTGCAGTTTTGAACTAAGATCCAGTAGTTAATTAATTCTGAGAGTGGCATTGCTTAATTTTACCAGCGGCATTAGATTAACGAAAAGCATAAACAGTTCTAGGGGAGAGTTGGCGCAACAACAATATGTGCTTCCATCTACTTATAAAGGGGGTGATGCAGAGTTTGTTGTAACAAAGCAACAAGCATCATGTCTGGGTTGGTCCCATTTTTGTTCACTACTTAATGGGAAAAGGCAGCAATACAATAGCTTCAATTCAACATTTATTTAAAATAGTACCAAAACAAGCAGCACAACATCTCAAAGCACACTGCACAATCATGTGGATGAAGGCCTGTACTGACCTTTCATGAGAACACTAGGATAAAATACAAATCTGCTAACACGAATAGGAAATCCAATCTCCTTTTGTGCAGTTGCACTGAAATCAAGCAAAGTGTTTCATGTAGCGAAGCAAAATGTCGCAATAGCAACAAGTTGAATAGATATCATGTGGTTGAGACCAAGATTTGAAACAACTCGACAGGAACACTGTAAACAAATCTCGATCTCCTTTTGTGCAGTTCCTCCAAAATTAAGCAAAGTCACTGGTGTGACATTCAAGTTGACTGCACAAAACACTCTTAAAACATAAGTGTTTTGAGTAGTGAAGCAAAATGTCACAATAGCAACAAGTTGAATCGATACCCCTGTTTTAACAGAGGCAAAAAAGGAAACAATTACTTGCCGATAAAGGAGGATGAAATAAACGGTGACAGAAAGAAACATCTAACTTATCTTGGATGGCAAACAAAGTAGGATAGTAGCATTTCTAAAACGGTTGCATTAATTCATATTAATAGAGACACTCTCTTGAAACAACATTCGTTAAAAAATGCAATTTACTTTTAACAGTGGCATTGCTTCAATTTTCTGGCGGCATTCTTAGATTAACAACAACAAGTAGCTGTATGGGACATGCTAGCACCATGTGCACCCACATGTATAAATGGGTGATGCAGAGTATGTAGCCAAGCAGCATATCTGTGTTGGTCCCATATTTGTTCTCTTTGAACTTTTTTCCTATGTGAGGGCAGCAAATCTAGTCCTGCACAAACTAACCGACCCCCCTAGTTTCTTTCCCTTTTCAACAAAGAGATCGGTTCCTTACAGATGTGTGTACTGGGTTACCCCCTTTTTCCCTTTTCGACCAACAAAGCGGCTGGATAGCCAGTCTATACCACTTTTCCTCCCTCCTTTCCTCATTGAACCACGTCCTAGATTCATGCTCCACCTCACCGCACCTTTCTTTCCTATTTGAACCAAGACCTAGATTCGACTACAGATCGAAAAAGATCCACATGCAGCTAGAGCAACGACGGTTTCAAAGAAACTTATACCTTAGGGTCATCGGGATGTGGCAAGGCGTGCAGTGGGAGGCCGGATCTGCCCACACTACGTACGGCAGCAAGGAAGAAGGGGTCGGTGGCCCTCCCGCACAGGCGCTGGGTGAAAGAGAACAGCGCAACCAGTAGTGGATTGCCTCACTCGCCGAAGGCGATAGAGTTAACACTGCACCTCCTCCCCTTCCCGGTGTGACGGGATACGGACGCCTCCTTCACCAGCTATGAGGGGAGAGAGAGAGACAAGAGGCCAACACAGTCTTGTTTAGATCTGGTGAAGAGAGGGTGAGAGACTGTGAATATAGCAAACCCTAGCAAATGAACGCTGAGCCTCGAGTGTGTAACATATATGTATTGCGGCGAGCGTGTGGAGAGTGCAAACCCTAGTGAACAAGCGTTGAGGCTCCCGCTTTTATATATAATAATGTAGTACGGACTGAGCTCGGGTGCCTTCACTCCATCTGCTTTTGGCTGTATGACAGGTGAGCCAGCCACATTTTGGGCCCACCTGTCATAAACCCAAAGGCAGGTGCACTAAGTCAATGAAGCTGCGTCCATATAGTACTCTCATGTGTATACGACTAATATATAGTGGAGTGATTTTCTTATTCTCTCCATAACAATTGTTTTAAATTGTGTAAGTACGAAACGAAACTCTTTATTTAATGTACAGTGAAGAAAACTAGTACTACTACTTCCGATGAACTAACGATCCATGCCCACGCGTCCTGGTCACACTTCCTGTCCTTCACGTGTGGTACACTACCCTTCTTAAGTGAACAACCACACATGCGCCAAATTATCGGAAACGCGTGAGAGTGTGTACAAATAAAGAATTTTAATTTCAATTATCAGAAAGGTTTGAGAGTATTACAAAGTTTGACTTCAATCAAATCTAATATGCGGAGTAAATAAAAATGGAGGGCTACTACGTCCATCCGGGTTTTTAGTCCACACCATTTTTTAAATCAAAGTTAATAGCTGGACAAATAAAATTACAAGGGAGCTGGAGACAAAGTTGTGAGAAGGCTTAGAAATCAATACAAAACTTATGCTCTTAGTACCAACATCGATCCTTCTTCGAGGAAACATTTGGTTCATAGCCAATTGTGTGATAAAATTGCACCAACGTGAAAGACGACTGCACCTCCAACGCAACCAAGGTGAACTAACGAAGGATATCATCTTTGTGTGTAACAAGCAAAGAGCACTGATGGAAGACAACTTGTTTTTCATTGAAAATCGATCAGCTTCACGAGCCGACACAACCATGAGGCGCAACCATGAGCATCGATAGGTCATGTGGTGATGCATCATCCATTTGGCATCAAGTTTGGGTGAGGCACCTATGAAGTTCGACAAATCCTCACTGTGGTCTGTTTCTTCTCAGTAATCAAGCTCGAGGAAGGAAGAACCACGTGGCAGAGGACAGTGAGGCGGAACAACAATGGCCATCCAATTTTGTGCAGTTCCACTAAAATTGAGGAAGGCTTGCCCGGGTATGGAGACACACATCGCTGTTTCCAAAAATATAAAAAAGGGTTAATGAAAAGTACACCAACAAACAGAAGCATCATAATTATATCTTTATTGGACCTAAACCAAGATACCCGAGAAAAAAAGCATTTCTTCATTTAACCAATGATAGTACTACCACCATATGGACAATGACTGCACAACCACCATGTACTTTTTGTCGAAACAACATGTATACCTCCACCAAGGCATAAATTAGGACAACTTTTCGAGTGGCATTTCCTCTATAATAGTACTAGTAGGTGATGTTGGACCAGCCGATGAACCCTAGCTACTATGCATGGGGAGCTGGGGAGTAGTTGCATAGAAGAAAACCCGCACGCAGCGACTTGGGGAGCTGGACCAGTGCAAGAAGTTATACCTCAGGTGGGCGAGATATCGTTTAGGCGGGCGGGCGGTATCTGCCCACACGACGGCAGCGAACAAGGGCACGGAGGATCTTCATCCGCGCCAGCGCCGGCTCCGAGAGGACGATGCGCATCGGCTCCCTCCGTTGCCGACGGCGACAACGTCAACGCTGCACCTCCTCACCTCCCGCAGCGGACGGGATTCGGCCGGATCTGTGACCACCGGTGAGGAGAGAGATAGACTGGACACTGTCATCTTGTTTTGATATGGAGAGGGTGAGAGAGCGAGACGCGAGAAACTCTATCAAACAAGAGGCTATAATAGAGTAAAAAAATCTCTCCATAGCAGTGGTTTTAAATAGAATACGCGCGTTCCTGAAAAAAGAAACGAAAACTGGCGGACAATTTTTTAAGGGTCTGCCTAGGACACATCTAGATGTGACATAGTTATGTCACATCTAAGTTGATGTCCACTCTGTTTGTGGTCTATTTTTTTGTCCTAGTTTTTTTGTTTCTTGTTGCTACATTATATACTTGTGGGGGCTTAGATGTGATATCCTTAAATAACATCTAGATGTGAATTAGACAAACTGATTTTCTAACGTACCAAGAAAGAAAACTCGATCAAAAACACGCCCCCGCTTCCAGGTCGCGAGAGTCGTCGCGCACACACACATAGGCATAGACATGCATATCTGTGTTTACGTAAAATTCCATTTCCGTCTCCATATCCAATCATATTTGTCCAAATGGCACATTATTTATGTTGTTAATTATATACGAAGCAATATTAACGTACATCATCTCTTGTTTGCGCACGTCCGGACCGCTGCCACGGCCGGTCCTGACCAACCCGAACCCTCTTCCTCACCCGCGCGTGCTTCCCGCCCGAAACGTTCAGTGCCGCATTCATGCCCGGCCAGAGCGGACGCGACCTCTCACTGGCGCCGGCATTGAAGTGGCGCGCCGGCTGAGAGAGCGTTGCCCGTGCCGCTTCCGGGTGCACGCAGCTGCTCCGTGTTCAAAGGTCGCAATAGCCGGCTACAACATGCATGTAAAAAGTTCTTGGGAGTCCGTGCTACAGCTAGCTGTCCTCCCCCAACTCGTCAATCTCTTCCAGTAGTGCTAGTAGTACTCCATGGCGCGATCCATTGACAAGCAGGTGGGAAATTTATCATATACTCGGTTTGCAATGAGTGGCATGCCGAGCGACCGTGTGGGGTCGAGCCATGGAGGAGGGTGAGACACGAACACGACAGACGTGATTTAAACGTTAGTTTTGCTCGATGGCGCGATCCAACGAAATGAAATGTTGGTTTCTCTCCGTTTCCATTTTTTCTCCGAAAAAACGGAAACTTTCCACTACATTTTCATTCCTATTCCAAGGTTGCCCCGTTACAACATTCCATCAAATACAAAGGAAAATTAACACGCATGCTGATGCATCTCAATGATTCACAGATCATAGCCAATATTTACTTCACAACTAAAGAAAAAAGTTGTGAGAGCGTGTATGAAAGAAAAACTACTTATGGGGTCACTACGACTTAAACCCTAAACCCTAAACATGATTTAATTCCCTGGCCAGGTAGAACCTGTCGAAGGAAAGACGGCTGGCACCCTTGGATCATATGATGCTTTTGTGCAGTTCCACTAAAATCGACCTGAGCATCCCTAATGGCAAAGATATTGAAGAAGTGTGATTAGAATAATAGTACTGGCACTAGTTCATGAGACATAAACTCATCACAAGTAGAAGCCGGTAGAAGTAGAGAAAGATCGACATGGAGATGGAGCTACGGTAGTGGAGCAAGTCGGCTCCAAAAGGAAGATGGACTACCTGGGACGTCGGGCTGTAGCTAGAAGGGCGGTTGGGACGCGGCATCGGCCCATACCGCAGTGACCCCCGATTGGGATGCATCGACTGTGGGTTTTCTCCCTCGCTGATGTCGACCGCGTCTACGCAGAACATTGTTCCCTTCCCCCAGCTGCAGGATCAGGCCCGTCATTCTATGCTTGTGAAGAGAGCAACCTTAGCAAGCAGGCTTGTAGCTTAGGCTCCTGCTAGTGTATATATAGTGGTTTTCTTTTTCTCTCCATATCAACCATTTTATATTGCGTACGTTTCATTCAAGAGTGAAATGATGGTTGCTTCTTCCGACTAACTTACTGTGTTATTTGACTGCTGCTTAGTGGCCCCTACACGTACTCCCTCTACGTGTATGCAATAGTCACATGTACACATGGACGCAAAAACGCGCGCGATGCCCTAATGCATGCATGTCCGAGCACACAATGGAACACACACGGTCACGCTAAGTGCTCAACCTACATGTGCATGCACACACATACTCAGTCAGGGTGAGCTAGTGACCGTATAAACAACGGAATATATATATATATATATATATATATATATTGAGTGCAATGAGCGTATTATGAAGTCCACTGACCATATTTTTACAAATATACAGTGACAGACAGTGTATTTATCTCGTTTGAAATTAATCCATGTTAACCAGAGAGGAGGCAGTATGGACTAGCATTACTTGCACGCGGTGGCTCGCAGGACAAGGAGAAACTTTTGACTAATGCAAGCTCTCCCTCGCTTAGGCGGTGGACGTGCAACAGTTAATTCGGTGTCAGATTGCCAGAAGCATACACTATACTACTAGTGCTACTATTGTTCGACTTCCCAAAAAGGCGAACAGCCAAACGCAAAGTTTACTAGTACTAGTACTACTAATATAGTCTATAAAGGTACGTACTATACTAGTACTAGGAACCGGATGGAGGAGCGTCTGCACTCTGTTGGAAAAGGCAGTGCCTAGGAGGCGCTTAGGCACGCCTAGACGCTAGGCAATGGCGAAACGCCTCGCCTAGGGCATAAATGGAGGTCTAGGCAGGGCAAGCAAGGAATTGCCTACCCAAGCAAGAAATCATGCCACATACTACACTGATATGCCAAACAGGTTATATTGCAATGGCAGTAGACGGTAATTAACTTATTTATATGCCCTAAACTAATATCAACACCCATATAATAATCAAAAATACACTACGAGTAAAAACTATATTACCGCCTAGGCCGCGCCTAGGGCGCTTTGGCACCGCCTAGGCACTAGGCGAAGGCCAACCGCCTCGCTTACGCCTACCGCTTTCCAACCTTGCTTACGCCTTTTGACTAATGCAACCTACGCTCGATGGACATGCATCAGTCCATTCGGTGTCAGATTGTCAGAGGCATACACTGTAGTACCCAACATGCGGAGTACCATCATTGTTCGACTTCACGAAGAGGCGAAGAGCCAAGCGCAGTAGTACGAGTAGTACTACTACTAGAACCGTATGGTGGAGCGTTTGTACTCTTATTTTTTATCTCTGATAAAGTACATGTTTATTCCAGAGAAGGCCGGAAAACGGCAGCCCAACATGTAATGAATGATATCGATCAACCAACCATACTCAAATATATCTTTGCCTCCATGCGAACCCGTCTGTGTGTTCTCGCTCCTCGTCTCTCTTAAGGAACGGCGGTTGGCTCTTTGCCATCAATTGAGATCGGTTTGCTCACACTCCTGTCCCACATGTCAGTGATATGCCAAGAGGAGGTGTGTTGACCGACTGGCCATACGCGTACTTGGTTTTGAACCTTCATACTACTCCTCCCTCCGTCACAGTTTACAAGGCGCGCTTCATTATGATGCATTTCTCTCAATGCATTTCCACCACCAGAGAGACTTTAGACGCATTTGGTTTAATGCTCAATTAATTAGGGCGTGGTAACCGCAATCAAGTCCACAATTTTCTCTCCATGTACTCTATACTACTACGGAGTGGAGTAAGTGCATGCATGTGTGTACCCGGGGTGGAAGCACTGCATGCATGTGTGTACGCATTATTCCCTCTGGTAATATACACCGTGCTATAACTACCAATGCTATTTTTCAGGTCGATCGCTAGTCGCCTTGGTCCCACATATATTTTTTCTTTTTTCTGAAGCACGTTGTATAAACAGTGACGGATGGAGTAGTATGAGCGGATTCAAAGAAGAGCGTATTGATGGTTTCTTCTTCAGAGCAACTTACAGTGGGAAAGGTGGGGCTTACGATTTGACTACTCATTACTCACTATTAATGCGGCGCAACGACCGGGCTGAGTCTCCCATGCGGTTGTGCACTACCCCCTCGGTTCTTAAATATACTCCGGAGTATATTTGTCTTTCTAGAGATTTCAACAAGTGACTACTCAAATATTTGTCTTTTTAGAGATTTCAAATGGACTGGCACATACAGATGTATATACATATTTTAGAGTGTAGATTCTCTCATTTTGTTCCGTATGTAGTCACTTGTTGAAATCTCTAGAAAGACGAATAGAATATTTAGGAACGGAGGGAGTACACATAAGAAGCAAAATGAGTGAATCTACACTCTAAAATATGCCCGTTTGAAATTTGTAAAAAGACAAATATTTAGGAATGAAGGAGTATAATTTTGTGCATGGCACATGGACCCGGATGATGAAGAGGCTTCTGGCAATGCTATCAAGCTTCCATCATTTGTTTACATAATTGACGTACTATACAAATAATTTTCCAGCGAGACATGAAATTGTACAATGGTGTGAGCTTTCAGCTTCTGTTTCGCGTGTCTTGCCATCGATGCTCTTTCGGAAACAATAAAAAACTAACTTCCTTGCTAATGCATGTCAATTATTAGCAGATCAGAGCTAATAATTACATCACAACTGAAGACAGAGTTGTGAGAAGGTGTTAAATTAAAATTGATCCATGCTTTCATTGGCAGCAACATTCCCCCAGCTCTGTCTAAATCAACAAGGCATGTTGGGAAAAAAGTAGCTGTCTGGAGCATGCAACATTCCCATCATTTTGTGCATTTCCACTAAAATAGAGCTGAGCGTCCCTGTTCCAAAGATATTAAGTGTGATTACGATAATAGAGGACTGCTGATGAAACAATAAACACACAAATAGAAGCCGGTCACCTTTGCAGTCTCTCTTAAGACTAACTAGTTGGAGAAGATTAGGCTCGGAGTTGGATGAGGAGGATAGAGCAAAACCAATCTCCCTTTGTGCAGTCGCACTGAAATGTAGAGACGTTGCCCATGTGAATTTTAGTACAACTACACAAAACACTCTTGAGAAAAAAGTGATTTGTGCAGTTCACCAAAAGGTCGCAATAGCAACGAGGTGAAATGGATAGCCCTGTTTGCAAAAAAGAGGTAGAAAGGAAACAATTACTGGCCAATAACAGTTGATGACACATGCGACGACTAAAAAGAAGCATATTCCTTGCCCTAAGGAAAGATAACAACACAGTTGTGTTTGTCTAAAACGGTGTGAAGACGAGAATGCAATATGGAAAGTATGCTGGACGAGCTACGTTTTGGGCAAAGAACTATGGAAGATCCACATGCAGCGACGTGGGAAGACGGGCAATGGAGCAAGGCCGGAGGGGATACCTGGAGGTCGTCGAGATGTAACTAGGTGAGCGGCGGCGGGTGGAATCTGCGAGCAGGTGGCGTAGGCCCTGCCGCGCCGGAGCTTGGTCAGAGAGAACAGAGTGTACCGCAGATCGGGACATGCTGCCTCGGCGCCGTCGAATGGAGAAACGATGCACTTCCTCCCTTTCCCCCGGCAGACGGGATGCGGCCAGATCAGTGACAAACGGTGATAGAGAGAGAGGCCACCACACTCCCTTTCCCTCGGCGGACGGGATGCGGCCGGATCAGTGACCAACGACGAGAGAGAGTGAGAGGCCACCACAACCTTGTGTGAGATACTCTGAAAAGCGACAAACCAGGCACGCAAGGCTCCATTGTATATAGTGAGCGGACTACCTTTTTCTCCATACGTTTTATATTCTGTGTACGTGCCATTGAGCGCTATAACTTTATTTAAAAATAACGCAGCAACACGTCAAGTCTAACTTTGTTTCATGCAGGCGTGGTACATGACCTCCCTAGGTAAACAACCGCTACACGCGTTCAAATTAGCATGTGGGCTGCCATTTCGTAAAGAAATGAGCTCCACCGTGTACCCGCGCGGGTGTGGCTGGGCACGAAGCGTGAGTACGTGCACAATGCACCTATTCTCTTCTTGTATACGTACACCACCTACGTGGGATTGTGTGAGAGAGATATAAACCTAGAGAGATATAGTGTGCGGGTTCTTGAGAGTTTTTTTTGGGGGGGGGGTTCAATCAAAAAATGTAACATATGCAATGTGTGTGAAATAGAGTCCTGGATATAACATATATATAGAGGGGGCGATCCACGAGAAGAGAGTGGAGGTATCACCGGCTTGAGGTGTCCATAGAATCGAAAAGAGGGATGATGTGTGTGTGTGTGTGTGTGCGCGCGCGATCGATAAAGAGTGCCATCGAATTTGTGTGTGCCCACGTCAAAGATATAGAGTGGCTGGTCTGCTGGAACGTGAGAGGGGACATGTGCAGTTTGTCTCTGTGGCATGGATACCTACCTGCAGCGCTTGACTATCGGTGTGTGGTGGGGGAAGAGGGAGGCCCAATTAACTATAGAGGTACAATGGCTGGTATATGTGTGGAGGAGGAGAGAGGCCTACCTCATGTATTAAGGAGATCGATCTGCCTCATGTATTAAGGGAGATCGATCGACATCCATGCATATGTGCAGGAGAGGAATATGGTTGGGAGAGTGACAGAGCTAGAGTGTTGGAGGGGGTGGTAGTGGAGTTTCTTCTAACAAATGGTGGGATAGGCTTGCTAGACAAACGGAGGGCACGCCCGCAATATCAATAAGAGAGGAGATGGCTTCTTGTTGTCTGTGCACGTGCGTGTGAGAGACGGGTCAGGAGGCATGCAAGAATGATGAGGGGGGACAATGTGGCTATGGTAAGCAGACATAACTACATAGGAAGATCAATCGCCCTTTGTTAGAGAAAGGAGAGACATAACTTGTGAGGTATGTCGATCGATGGGGGGGGGTAGTTAAAGTCGATCCAGGTATATGTTGGGAGATCAATCGGTATACATGCATGTGTGTGTTAGAAGCAAACGAGGCATGAGGAGAAGGATAGAGATAGAGGGATGCATGTAGGAGGTGGTACGAGAGGCATACTATATCGAGTGGGGAGGAGTGTGCGAGTACGAGAACGATGAAAAGAGTGGTGGGAGTGAGGCATGGACGGTGACAAGAGAAGAGGGGAAGCTTGTGTTTGTGCTAGGCACACCTCGCTAGAGAGGCATATCAATCGATGTGTGCCATAAAGAAGGAGCTGGGGGGCCTACACACACCATGGGTGAACGACCTAAAGTGAAAAGACGAGTTTGTGCGATGGAGCTAGAGAATGCTGAGGGAGGGTGAGAGGGATGCGGGTGTGTGCATGCACAAGAGAAAGTTAGCGCTAGCTACAAAGATAAGAGGGTTGTGTGGGTGTAAAAGACGAATAGAGATCATATATACTTCATTATAAAAAGCGAATTCGGATATTTGAAGAATTTATCATAGTGTTTTAAACCGACGCATGTGTGAATATATATAACAATGATACACATGGTGTGTTTATGAACATGTTATACTACATTTAATATATTTTATCTCTACTCTTATAAAAAAACGTAGTTGTTGATGATGGTGTGCCTGCCATCCTGCATTATAGGCTGTCCGATTTATATCTGGCGGATAGCAAGGAAACTATGATGGTTGAAGTTGGCAACAATCATGATTGTAGATTCTTATTGAAATAGAGAAACGAATTCAAATTTAGTTCGAATTGCAGCGGTAGTATAGACATTTGGAATGCACTAAAATGTTGGTATGAGTAGGTTACATGCATTATACAGCAAGGGAAAAAAATTAATCGGACATAACATGGATTCATACTCCCTCCTTCCATCTATATAGGGCATAATGAGATTTTTAAGACCGCCTTTGACTATTGACAAGATTAATAGTACATGACATGCACAATGTGAAAATTATATCATTGAAAGAACCTTTCACAGACGAAGTTAACGGTGTGCTTTGTCTAAGTTGCATGTCATATATCATTGCTCTAATATTTGGTCAAAGTTAGCATCGAAAAACGCATTAGGCCCTATATAGATGGAAGGAGGGAGTAGCTTTGAATAGCATTTGTATAGTAAAATGGGGCAAGACTCTCTCTTTGTGTGGTGTGAATAGTTTTATTTTTTTTGTTTTCTTTTTGGTTGAGGGAAGTGCGAATTGATTTGGTACGTACAAGTAGTACAATATTACTACACGTTAGGCTTGTCCCTAAAATTCAACCCGCGTCTTGTTATATCCCGAAAATTCAGATATCGTGCTCCCAAAACTGGCGTCTTCACAACCCGCGCCTTGCTATCCCGAAATTACAACGCGTGCGAAAACTCCCTCCAGCTGCCAAATCCCGACACGCGAAATCCCCCTTCTAACCCTGAGTCGAAAGGGCTGCTAGTTCAAATCGGTGGGGGGGGGGGTACTTTTGTAACACACCCTACATTTTGGACAAGCGTGTCCCTAAGTCATCTTCACCCCCTCCCATCGCCCCCTTTTCGCCATTTGAAATCCCAGGCCGCCATAACCTCTCCGCTCCAGCCGCGAAACCCCACCCTCCTCCATCCGCCACGTCACCACTGCCCAGTCGGAGCCTCTTCCCCAATGATGTCGTCCAGTGCAACAGCTCGATGTCCCTCGTCGACCTCCCCAGATGAGGATCCGTTGTCCATCTCGCCGTCCCACCGGTTCAGCCGCCCCGTCCTCCACCTCAAAGGAGCTGCTCCGACGATCACCTCGTCTATCGCGGCTGCTCCATCCCCACAGCGCCGCCTTAACCTGCTCCACTGGAACCACAACATCCTCACTGACTCCTCGGACAAAGCCGAGGCCTACTCGATGCCACCAAAGAGGTTGTACACTCATCGCATCGCACCTTCTCCTTAACTCGACCTCCCGGCACCGACGGTGCTCCATCCCGCACCCCCATGGAGCGGCTACCTTGAAGCCGGCGCCGCGGGCGACATCTCCATGGCGCCTCTCCCCCAGTGCGAGGCCCCTTCGGCGGCGGCGTCCATACCAGCCGGATCTGCTGCTGCTGCTCCAGCTCTCGCTCGCTCGCTCGCGCTGCTGCTGCTGCTCCAGCTCTCGCTCGCTCGCTCGCGCTGCTGCTGCTGCTCCGGCTCTCGCTCGATTGCTCGCTCGCCCAGCTGCTGCTGCTGCTCTCCCCCTTGCTCGTGTTGCTGCTTTGCTCCGATTAAGCCACACTTCAGTCGACTGAATCGACTTTTGGGTCAGTCGATTTTCAGGGGTTGGGGGGCTCACCGGAGTTAAGGAAGAACCACCCGCAGCAGGGACGGGGGCTCACTAGAGAGGTACCC